>NW_023270305.1:11357039-11467515 GCF_011800145.1 Mirounga leonina | reverse complement strand
TGCAGAATCTGGCTGCTTCAGGCTTGTGGAGGAGGGGCAAGTCTGGACCTCAGGGAACTGTTTTCTAGCCTCCCGGGTTTTGGGTGGGATGCCCCACCTGTGTCTGCAGGACCCCTCGCCCTTGCCTGGCCACACAGCGGCTGTGCTTTGCCCTTGGCCTTGCCCCTCAGTGGGGAACCCTCCGCTGCCAGACTGCTGGGCTGAAAGCACAGGTCCAGGTCACCGAATCTCCCCCTTGAATCCTCTCCTTCCCACACCAAGCCCGCCTCTTTTACCGCCTAGAAATCTCTGCTGTCCATTCTCTCCTGGTCTCAGGAACACCTGGGCTCTGTCTGAGCCACCACCCTCTTTCTCCTGAGTCAGGGGCAGCAGGCTCTGAGGATGTCTGGCTCTTTCTGGCCCTAAGCCATCCAGCAACCCAGCAACCCCTCCCTGTTTAAATAAACCCCTCAAGGACGAGCAGGGGAAGCAAGACTCCCCCACTTCCCACTGAAGCCTCCCTGTGCCTCAGGCATGTCCCTGCTCCCTGCCCTCTGTCCCAGTCCCCCTTCCTTCTTCTGGCTAATTACCATTTTGTCCTGCAGTACCAGTTAAGGTGTTACTGTGTCCCAAGCCTCTGCCTCCTCCCCTTCCTCCTCCCACATCCCCTGGCTCTTCACCCTCTCCCTGCTCCCACAGCATCCCATGCTTATTTCTTTAGAGCACACTGTGCATTGTAATTACTTATTTACGTGTATGTCTCCTGCACTTGACTGTGATCTATTTGTATTTTTATCTTCAACATCTAGCACAGGGCCTGGCATATATACAGCTGGTGTGGTAGATGACGAAAATTCTTTGTCTCCCCTCCCCTCAAGGGGTGCAGTTCATTTCCCCACCCTCTGAATCTTCAATGCCTGCCCTTGCGACTTGCTTTGACCATGGAATGAGGTTGGAAGGACATCGTGTGGGTGTGAGCCACAGCCTCAAGAAAATTTGCTTGCTTTTGCTCACTCTCTTGGGACCCCTGCCCCTACCACCCTATGAACAAGCCTGAGTGAGTCTTTTGGAGGATAAGAGGCCACATGGAGCAAAGATGAGCCATGCACATCGGCCAGCCCCCACCAATATCGGCTGAGCCTGACCTAGATCAGCAGAGTCCAGCCCAAAGTGCAGACCAGAATCACAAGCTAAATCAGAGGTGGTTAAGCCACTAAATCTTAGAGTTGTTTGTTATGCAGCAAGATGTAACTGATACAGAAAGCATGAATAAATGGTAGGGCTCAAGGGCTCATGAAACTTCCCTTCTGTCAGGGTCTCCTTTATGGGTAGCGTTTGAAGCTAATTCTTTTTCTTTCATTTATTGCAGTAAAATTTACCATCATAACTATTTTTAAGTGTACCGTTCAGTAGTGTTAAGCACATTTACAGAGTATTCTAGGAAGTATCCCTAGAATACTTCATCTTGCAAAACTGAAACTCTGGACCCATTAAACAACAGCTTCCCATCCCCTCCTCCCCAGCTCTTGGCAGTGACCCTTCTACTTTCTGTCTCTATGAATCTGACCACTCTAGGTACCTCGTACACATGAAATCATGCAGTATTTGTCTTCTCGTGACAAGCTTATTTAACTTAGTATAACATCCTCAAGGTTCATCCATGTTGGAGCACGTGTCAGAAATTCCTTCCTTTTTAAAGCTGAATGCAATTCTGTTACATGGATGCCCCACAGTTTGTTTACCTATTCATTTGTGAATAGACACTGGGTTGCTTCCACCTCTGGGCTACTGTGAACAGTGCCTGCTGTGAGACCAATTCTTGACACTCAGTGATGGACACCTCTTAAATATGCCGGCTCAAACCCCCTTGTAAGTGGCGGGTAACCTGGCTCTGTGGACCCAGCAGCAAGCGACATCTGAGAGAAAGAGGACACTGCGGAGGCTCAGCCTGGACTTGGATGCTTTGTTTAGAGAAGAGGGAGGCCACAAACAGAACCAAGCCTGGAGATGACATTGCAGCCAAGCTTCTGCATATTTTTCACCAAACGACACAAGTTATTTGTCAGAGACTAATGGGCTCATTCCAGCTGGACTAGAAGGGCTGTCTGAGGTGGTAATAAAGAGGAAGAGATGTCAAATATTAAAAGGCAACGCATTTCAGTGGCTTTGCAGCAGAGAAGTCCATTAAATCAGAGCCCCGAGAAAGGCTGTACAGCCGAATAATTTTTTTCAGAGCTCGAGAACGAGCCCAGCTAGGTGATAAATGCTCCTGATTCCAGTGGTATTTATGACACATATTTGATAAAGGACTTGAAAAAATTATAAACTCAGAGCAGTTGTGAAACATACTGAGAAAGCCCAGCAACGACTGTGCCAGGCATACCCAGAGGATAATTCATCCAGGAGTGGAGGAGACCGGCATGTGCAGACACTGTGGGGACAAATGGCGACCTTCCACAAACAGAGCTTCCTGTTGTTGCTGCTCAGTCAGGCCACAGACGGTCAGGGACAGGCTCCCAAGCTGAATGCTGCCCTTCTTCCTCCCCTTCCCCTGACTGATCAGATAGATACACCCCCTTTCCCAAAGAATAGCTTAAATCGACCTGGAGTATCAGCTGGGCCCTAGCTTCTAGGTAAGACGGGATAAAACCACCTGCGGACTGCATGCCCACCCTGAGTTGGAGGGGCGGTCCTCTACCAACAGCCTCACACAGGTGGGCCCTCCCAGGAAACGTGTCCTTCTAGAGAAGGGAAGCGTGGAAGACTCAGACTTCTTGCCTGACTTAGAGTTTTAGTGAGGAGACCTCCTGGTTGTCCTGTTGTCCAAATGGAAATTCCTACCATTTATCTGAAAGGGAAAGAGCCTTAAGGACAGTCTCCACCTCTCACCAGCCTGCCTTTCCCAAGTTGTCCAATGCTGGGTGATAAGACCTATTTCTCAGGCAGTGAAATTTGTCACTGAAGGGCCTTTCTGTCCCTACAGTCCCTGCCCCAGGGCTATACACTAGGGGGTGCTTGATATGCATTTGCAGGGCAGAACTGAGGGTTACCTTCCAGTGGGAACATTCTCAGGCCCTCCAAGGTGATAGGAAAGTCATGAAAATTTTTCTCCTTAGAATTTTTAAAAAATCCTCATACTGCAGATGTGGGGGCAACCACTGGCTGGGCAGGGAAGGCCAGTGGGCAAAGCCCGAAGCTGCGGTTGGAGGGAAGGGCCCTGGCTAGGTGGACACTGGGAGCTGTTAGTCCTTTCTGCCCCCAGAAAAGTCGCCTCCACCCGGCTCCTTCCCCAGTTTTGAGGATGAAGGCCGAGGGGTGATGGGCACATTCTGAACAAGAGAGGATGAAAATGTCATGATGGGGGTCAGGGCTAGGAGACCTGGTGGCAAGTCTGGGGCTTAGAAGAGTTGGCAGTGTGCAGACAGCTTGCAGGAACTGGGACTCCAGGCTGACGTGCCAGAGCCAGGATGGGAGGATATGCAGTGAATTAAGCATCCCAGCAAGTCAAGTCAGGACACTGAAGAGCTCTGTGGGGACCAGAAGCCTGAAGGTGGGATCTGGAAGTGCCAGGGAGGCCATAGCAGATGGTCTGGGAGCAGCTAGAGGTCAGGGGTTTGGAGGGAAGGTGGCCAGACAATCCCTCTGTGAGGCAGGAGGCCACTCCAAGGCCTAGACCTTGACACCAGGGAGGTGGGTGTCCTGAGGGGCCTTGGTCCTCAGGACCAGGGGAGGATGAGACTCGTGTGTGGCCCCAGGGAGAGAGCTGAATCTGTTGTCTGGGGTGGGGATGGGGAGCTTGCCCTCCCCCTGTGCCTCTGCGAAACTGTGTTCTACCTCTAGCATATTTAGAGACTCTGCTTCTTTTCCACTGGAGGGTAGATTTGCGGAAGGTGGGCGGTGGTTCTCCGCTAGAGGGACTACAGAGTCCAGAGGCCAGGACAGATAGTTGGGCCACGTGAGAGAACTAAGTTCAGCACCTTGGAGAGCTCTAAGCACCCAGGGGTCAGGGCAGAGAGCGGGGAGGGCTCTAGAGAGGTTGGGGGTGCTAAGTCCACAGTTGAGTAAGGCTGAGGCATGGACATCCCCTTTTGGAGGCAGACTCTGGGAGCTTCAGACGCCTTGTGTCTGTCTGACCCACTTGTTTCCTTATTAAACAGGTGGGCTGGGCACGGGGGAGGGGTGGCGGTCTGTTTGCAGACCCGAGGAGTTTATGCTTTAACATATGGTTTATGGCTTAACCACCACCAATGACTGGTGCCGAGTGAGGGAGTTTTGTGGGGCAAGCACTGGGTAGAGGAGGCTCAGAGGAGGGACTGCTGGATGGCTTGGTGGAGCACAGGGAGGCTTGGGTGGGGGGACAGTGAAGAAAACACTGGAAAGATGTATAGCAGCTCACCAGGTGGGCTGGAGGGGCCAGGTGTGAACCATATGCATATGTGTGTGTGTGTGTGTTGGAGTGTGTAGTGTATGTAAGCATGTGGGCATGACCATATGGTGTGTGTAAACATGTGGTTGTGTATGAGCATGTGTGTGTATCTGCGAGTGTGTGTGTGTGTGTGTATGTGTGTGGTGTAAGAGGCAGGCCCATATTAGATTGTGAAAGAAACAAACCCACTGTGGTCTTTAACCCACAGGAGACTGGGGCCATTGGTGAATTTTATGAGATAGGGTGAGAGAGTCAGGTTTGTCTCTTACACTCAAAAAGTCTGCTCAGAATCCACCATCAGTGTCCTCACCCCCACGCCCCCACACTCTGCCCCCACCCCTGGCCTTTCCACACCATCAGACACTTGCTTTCTGCTATTCCAACCCAGTCTGATGTTCCTCCTCTGAATTTACCAGGTACAGAGCACTGGGCCCCGAGCTGGGGTCGGGGTGGGAGCTGCAGGGGAGGGGGCAATAGTCCCAGGGGAAAGGGCAGCTCAGTGGGGACACAGTGGTGGTGCTGATGGCCTTCTATGGAGGGAGAGAAGAGGGGCCTGGGGAGGGAGGGTTGGGGTGGGATGACCAGAAAGTGCAGGGGTATCATGGCTGGAGAGCCAAGTGCACATAACAAGGGATATCCTTCTTAATTTACTAGTTCATAGTCTAATACACATTTACTGAGGACCTACTATGTGTCAGGACCTGGACTATGAATATGAAACTAGTTTCCATCCTCAAGGGGCTCACAGTCTGATGGGGGAGGTAGATGCTGCAGCGGACAAGGGTCAGTTGTGTTGCTTAGCACTGGAACCCCCTTCTATTGGGGAGAACTCCGAGATGGGCAGGGAACTGGGCCCTGTGGAGTGAGTCTGGTGGGAGCAGTTTCCTGGCAGCTGACACGTAGCCACGAGACCTGGGCTCAGCTGGCCCGAGGATGTCCTAGGCTGAGCGCAGAGCCGGCCAGTGAGGACTACAGTGCTTGTGGTGAACTGGCTGAGCTGGTGGCTCAGTGGGGCTCGAGCAACCCCGGGGGGGGGGGGCACGGGGGGACGGTGCCAGTGGGTACTGACCCTGAGATCGATCTGCCTGTGCTGCCCTAATCCCTAGCCTCAAATAAATTCCTGTTCTCTTGAACTCTCAGAGCTGTAGTCTGTGGTTGGCGTCGCGTGACCCCGAGTGGCACCGACATGGGATGCATGTGTTACACTGTGTCATACGCAGGCTGATAAACATCCTTATAGCAGAGCCCGCCTGGACCACTGGGGGAGCAGAAGGGGCAAGCGGAGGAGGGAAGGCCCGCGGGGATCGGGGACTTGGCTGGGTCTTGGGAGGTGAGTGGGACTTGTTAACAGTGGACAGGAGGACACTTTTGTTAGCAGTCGGCCTGGGCAAAGGCCCAAGTCGCACATCAGCACCCTGACTGCATGAGCGGTGGGCAGTTGAGTAGGGCTGGGGTGGGGGCAGGTGGGTGGGCGGGTGGGTGGGTGGCACTGAGGCTGGAGTGCCCGCTAAGGTCCCCGTGACCGGCTTGTGTTAGGAACTGTAGAGTGTGGGCCTGGGAGGAAAATTGAGAAAAGTCACCCAGGGCACCTGGGGTATAGAGGGGTGGGATGGATGGAAGGCAAATGTCTGGAGAAAGCCAGACCCTGCCCCAAGGGGCTACTGCTATTCGGGGTGAGGGTGTGGGCGGTGAGGATGAGGCCTGGCCTTTAGCCTGGAAAACAGTGGAAGGGGCCCTGAGCTCTGATGGGGAAGCAGAACCCCAGGTCTTTGAGAGTCCGTGCAGGGCTGGGGCTGAGGGAAGGATTTTCTGAGTGCTGTCCCTGCCTTCAGCCCCCCAGGGCAGCCGACCTCCCTGTTGGGCCTGGGCCATGGCATTCAGAAACCAGGTGCTGGTTGCTACCTCTCTTCCCTTCAGCATCGTGCATGTGCCCCTCACACTGATGGGTCCCCACGCTTTGCGTCGTAGGCTGTGAGTACAGAGGACTTTCTACGATGAGCAGTCACCAGCCTGTGGTCTATCCTTGGCTGTTACCATTTTATAACTTTCTATTTTACCACTCACTATTTTAGGGGCAAGACGTCAGATTTCCAAATACATACGAGAATCTGTAGCTGGCCCCTGCCAGAGAATTGAATAAAGATGTGTATTGAGTGGAGCAGTACTGAATGTGCCCCCAGATAGGTATAAACTCTAGACGTCTTTGCCCCGGAAGACAGAGCTCAGCGAAGGTAGCTGGGGGACTGTCACCACCACGACCTGCAACCCAGCCCAGCCTCCCAGGTGGAGAGGATGGGGCTCTACGTGCTGAGCCTGAACATTCGTCATCACGCACCTCCGCTTTTTTCATCCAGGGAGAGTTCTTGCTACTCTCCTTTCCTGGCCAGTGGGCAGTGGGGGGCAGGGGAGGCCCAAAGGGAGCCCTGCTTCCCTCCCTCACAGCCCTGGATTCCCAGAGGGGCTGGGCTCTTCATCCTCAACTGGCCATAACGACCACCCCATCCTCTTTCCATCCAGAGGCCCTGGCTGACCTGCCTTCCACCTGGGTTCCTGCGAAGGCTGGGTGAGACTGTGTGGGCTGCAAAGGGGCTGGCTGGGGAAGAGGCCAAGTGAGGGACCCCAGAACTTCTGCACCCATAACCCCGGACCCAGGGAAACAGAAGAGCAACAAGAACCCAGAGGAGGAGATGATATCTCAAATAAAGTGTAAAAATCCCAAGAACCAGACACACCCTCAAAGCCTCAATTCTCATGTGCGATGTTCCATAGAACCTTGCTTTGTTGCAAGTATCCTGAAGACTTAAGCCCTGAAGGTCCAGCCAGCGAGGGCTATGGTAAAGTCAGCCACCTGCCCTAGGAAGGGACAGGATGGCACAGAAAAGGGGTGGCGGGAGGTGCTGGGGAGGAGAAGGCAAGGGGGAGGCAGGAGAGAGATACAAGAAGTGAGGGAAACACGGCCCCCCTGACCTGCTTTAGCAAAAGCCAGTGTTTCCCAAGAATACTGAGAGCACAGTCCCAGCAAATAAATCAATAGTTTTAAAGGATTTGCAAGAATTAGTGAACCAGAGCTGGGAGCATGATCAGTTCAGTTACCCGGGTGAAGAGGGAAATGAAATGGAAAGCCCAGATGCCAGGGGCTAATGGCAACTCCGAACACTTCAAATCACATCACAGAAGAGAATTTGTGGCCAGAGAGGGGTAAGGATGCAGGGGAGGAGTGCGTGCGCCTCCGTGTGTGTGTTTGTAGGGGATGGGGACCCCACTTGTGTCTTCTGGGGTGTCTGGGAAGGGGTGTTGCCCCTGAGTCTCCATCCGCGTCCACCCCTCCTGACAAGCCTGGCCAGGGTCAGGTCTGGGGCAACACCTTGTCTCCTCTCATTTCAGGGGAGGAGAGAGCCTGGGATTATTTCAGTTTTTCATACTGCTAATCGTCTTGAATGATCATGCAAGCAATCATCATGATCATTTTAGGAAAATTAGCAAAAAAGAAGAAAGTGCCGTTTGTCATCCAGGCAGCCAGGTGTCAACTTCAGGCCCTGGCACAGAGTCAGAGGGTCAGGTCTGCCTTAGAGCCAGCCCAGGTGTCACACCTGTGGAGAAACCATGGCCACCAGGGAGGAGCCAGCCCCTGGTCCACGGCTGGTCTCCCTGTCTTACTGGCTGGCAGGGTCCTTGGCACCCACCAGCTTGTGGAGGAGGCACCCTAGGCTTGGTCCTGGGAGGTCCCTGGAAGGGTCAACAGGCGGCCTCTTCTGACATCCCTCCTTCCTGTCTCCTGTCTGCCAGCTCAGGCCTCTTCTTTGCTAATCCCTCCCCGCTATGGTCTGTGATCCTTGCCTGGGAATCGTGTCTCCAGTTCGACTGAGAGTTCTGCTGTGATAGAGACACTGCTGTTCATCCCCCGAAGTCCCAGGGCCTCCCGCAGCCTCTGGGGCCCAGGGAACCTGTCCTGGGGCAGCTGGTCTGCAGTCCTCTGTGATGGCTTCTTGGCTCCAGCCCTTGGCTCTAGCTCCAGGCTCCAGCTCCAGGCCCAGGGGTGGGCAATGCTGGACCTGACCTGGGAGCTGTCCCTGCCCCCTGTGGGCTGGGGCCCTCCTGCCCAGCTCTATCTTGCTGATAAATAATGGTGTCCATCTGGTGCCATGGCTCCTTTTAGGAACAGAAGCCATCTCCAGGCTCCCTGGAGCTTCTAGAGCTCTCCCACGGTGGCCCACACTGGCTCCCACATGGGGTGGGTATTGCCTCTGGTCAATGGAGGTGAGGGTCTCAATGGACTGAGAGGGTGGGTAGCTACAGCCCTGGCCCCAGGGGGCTGCAACCAGGGTCTGGGGCAGGTGGGGAGAAGGATTTCCCCAGCACGGCTCACCTAGAGCTAAGAAAGGTCTGCACTGCAAACCGTAGGGCTCCCCGAGGGCCCAGGAATGACCCCATGTGTTCCAGCAAAGGTGGATCCAGGACAGGAGTTGGCTGGGCCACCCTGACTGCCATCAGAAGTTGCTCTTCTCCGCTCCCATCTGCTCCCAGAAGGTTCTGAAACCAACACTTCCCTCCTTGCTCCCCTCTGCAGGCCACGGTACGGCTGTGCCTATCTCCTGTTAGCAAGGCCTGTATCATCTACCCTGGCAGCACCTGTTAATGGGGTACATTTGCATGGCAGCAGGACCCAGGGCTCCCCACTCCCCTGACAGGAGCCCAGAGAGGGGACTATAATAGACTTTTTCATTGCTCAGAAAAGCTCTCAAATGCAGAAACTGGGTCTGGCTGGTCTCTGTACCTCAGTACTTGGCATAGTGTCTGGCCCTGAACAGGTTTCAGCTAGAGATGTGAGTGAGTGATGGGGGGAATGAATGAATAGTTGCTGGATTGGAGAAGGTGTTGTGGAATAGGACGCACTGAGCTGGGTCTTGAATGGGAAGGGTTTGAGCCAACAGCCGTGGAGAAAGGGCCGCCCCCAGAGTGATGGCAGAAGCAAAGGCCCAGAAGCAGGGACCAGGTGGGACAGGTGGGACAGGTGGGACAGGTGGCCGGGTGGAGAGATGGCATCAAGCAGGGAGAGCGAGAAGCTGCAGCGTGGCAGAACAAGGGGAAAAACCACACAGAAGGACATGAGGCATTTCCAGGTCTCCAGCATTTTCTTTGCCCAGACAACACCCGTCCAAAGCCTGCAGGCCCCAGGGCTTGGCTATCACCCAGCCTGGGGGGAGGAAGGGAAGGAGGAGGGTGGGGACAGGCAGGCTTGCTCAGAACACAGGGCCTCCCTCTCCCAAGCACTCACTTCCCAGGCATCTGGAAGTAATCTGGAAGGGGAAAGAACGGACCCCAGGCCCTACCTGAAGCACCGAAGTCTCCTAGGGACTGACTGAAGCTCGAGGGGGAGTCCAGGGCGCCCCGGGGGCCGGGCCAGGAGGGGCAGTCAGGTGTTCAGACGCTCTAGTGGGCATGGGAGGACACGGACGGGGACAGTGAGGAACAAGGGCATGGTGACCTTTCACTGAGAGCCCATGGTGCGCTGGTGCGGCCCTGGCACATCCCACACCTCACCGTGCTGAAGTTGTTGAGTGTCCGGGACATATGAGGGGGTGAGGTGATGCGCCCAGTGTCTCCAGCTGGGGGCTCAGCCCGCTTTGATGTGGGCCCGGCCCTGTCTAAGGCATCAGGTCTCAACCTGTGTATTTGACCCAAGTATTCACAAAAATACTTACACCTGGGCTCCACCCCCAGATTTGTGTCCAATAGTATGGGGGACAATCTGGGCACCAGGATTCCTAAAAGCTTCCTAGAAAATGTTGATGTGCAGCAAAATTTGAGAATCTCTGGTCTCATTCCCCAGCGCTGTTATTGTTTTTTTGCCTTTTTGTTCTCATTCCTAAAGTGTCCAGATTTGTGCTCAGAGCTCAAATAAATTTACTGAAAAAAAATAAAATAAAATTAAGGAACAACAGCTCAAAGAGCCAGCAATTTATGCAAATGAATGCAAATAAATACACACTCCATACATATGTTTATGCAAATAGTCTTGTGGTCCTTGCAAATCACTCACCCGCCTGCAAGCAGCTGCCTATGATTTCTTGGTGAGAGCCCTGGGCTGGGTGCCCGGGTTAATGACAGGTGATACCATGACCTCCCAGAGCAGACATCTCTATTATCAAACTCAGCCCGAAAGTCCTCCAGGGAGCTGCTCACTGAGCCCAGCTCTGTGTACCAAAACCCCCTCGCCTATGCACTCAGGCCTCAGGACTCACTTGAGCCCACAGGCCAGGGAGGGACCAGAAGCAGCTGCCCAGTGGGTGCTTCGAGGCCATCAGGCCTGGGGGCAAAGAGAATGGGGGCCGGGCAACTGGCAGGGGACCTGGTAGCTGCCGGAGGACAGCTCTGACCCCCACGGGCCTAGCCGGGCTGCCTTTTGTTCCGGGCCAGTCTGGGTAGGCCGGCATGTGGCTGGACACCCAACCCCACTCAGACAGCCTGTCCCCTGGGTGCTGTTGGCCTGACCACGTCCTATGGCTCATTTACATCAACGCAGTGGGAGACACGGGACCTCAGAAGAAAACTTGCCTAGTCAAGATGAGAGATTGGCACGAACACCCACGCTCCCCGCAAAATGCTCCCTGTGGCCCCAGCACTAGTTTGCAATGTTTTTTTCCCAGGCCCCGTGGATCAGCCATGGACTCCGTAACTTCGGGAAACCCTGGCCTTGTTGCCTCAAGCATGAGCCAGTCCTGCAACCTGCTGGCCCCCGGCTCTGTTCCCTGAGAAGGACCAAGAGGCACTGAAACCTCACTGCTTCCGTGCCGCAGGCTCAACACTCCCCGGGGGGGTGTCCTCCTGGGCTGCAGCACATGCCCCCAGTGGTGGAGGGAGTTCCCCAAGGGGCCCTGGGAGGGGACTGAGATCCATCTGAGAACTGGGGCCCCGGCATTCGGGATCCTAGCTCAACCAGCTGTGGACAGCCCTGCAAAGTCACGCTCAATTCCTTATTTCTCTAGTTACTGCATCCAGGAGATGGAGGCCATACCATTTGGGAGGCTTTAGGGAGCCAGTGTGAGCTCCATGAGGGCAGAGAGTAAGTTAAGCACAGTAGGTCGGTGCTCACTGCATTTTTGGTGGCTGACTGCATGAACGAGCATTTCCTCCACAATACGCATGTGGTGCTATCTTCCCGTTGTCCCTGTCACTTCATGTACAATGTGGGGTGCGGGAGGCGGGGCCTGTCCCCATGAGGGAGCTCACTCTGGGAGGGCAGCCGTAGACAGTGTCCCCCTGTGCACAGCCCATGCGGGGAAATGCCTCCCTCGTTGAAAGGCCAATTCCCCTGAGCACAGCTCTCTCTTTGGGGGCTGCCGGTGGTAGGGAGATGGTAGAGGGGTATCAATCTTTTCAGGTCGTGAAGGAAACCCAGTGTCTCCAGGTGGGGGCCGGGGGTCGGTTGGGGGATGACTCTGTCTCAACAAAGACCTGTTACAGCAACCTCTCCATCAGGCACAAAAGTCTCTGAGCTCCTGGTGACAACCCACCCTCCAAGCCCTAATGAGCCCCGGAATCCAGTCTAGTGGAGAGAGAAGTCCACCATGTTGTACTGGGATATACGGCTTGGCCTCACTGGCCACCTGCCTCCACTCAATGCCCTCAGGGGGTTTCTTGGTTTATGTTGACCCAACTTTCCATGAGGAAAAAGAGCTTTCCTGCTCAGAAACATCTCTGCCAGAGTACCAGCTGGCTCTGGCTCAGATACCAGTGTCCCCAGAATTGCCGCCCAGGCACGTGACAGAGGCCCAGCCCCTGGAAAGCACTATCTCCCCGCCGCCTGCTTCACTCTTGCTGGCTTGAACTGAGCTTCTAGAGGGTGATTTTATTCTTTAATTATTTCAGGCTGACCCTTCACCTCCTCAGCTTTTCCCGGGCTGTTTTGGGAGATTCCCTGTGGCTCCAGTCACTCAGTGGCTACGTGATAAGGGACAAAGGAGATAAAGGTTATAAAGGCTTCTCCTTTGGAGGCAAGGGGAGTGATTGGCCCTGGAGCCTACATGGCTGGTTGACTATGGGTCTGGCACGGAGTCTGGGCCTGTTCCATGTCAGTACCCACATGCTGACTCTGGGGGAGGCCGGCCCTGGGCGTTTTGAGACTTCCCTCCTCTTAGTTGAAAACTGGCTGGAAAGGTCAGAGGCGAACGGAAGGTACGTGGGATAAATTTCAGTGGTCAGTGGGATCCACCAAGCTGACAGCAAGTTAGGAAACAGCCCTACCCCTCTGCTGGTATAGATATACTGTGGGACCAACTCACTCAGGACCTGTGGACCCAGAGTTGGTAACCCAGAGTCTAGATTTGAGAGCCCAGAACAAACTCAGACTTTACATTTAGAGCCCAGACCTTAACATTTCGAACCTAAAGCCCCAGACAGAGCTCAATGTTTGACACAAAGCCTAGATTCCTGATTTAAAAACCTGGCGCTCAGTCCTGAGAACCCTCCCAGCCCCAGTGTGCTAGAAAGTTCCCTTTGCTGCTTCCAGCGCTCTGATTGGCACCTGACAGTGTGTGGAGTATTAATTATGGTCAGAGCTTTTCAACATGCAATAAAAAGCCTTTTAAACCATTCCGATGGGAGGTGATTAACTCTATTAAGTGGCATTATGGATGTTCCTATCTGTTTGCTTTCATCAACATAGTTGTAGGCAGAATGTTTTATTAAGGGCATAAAAATGTCCTACATTACAATGCATAAGCACATATTGATGTTATATTTCTTTACTGTGCTGCACACCCCAGCCCCCAACCACTCCGAAAAGAAACTACATGTCTTAACAATTTATGCTCCAAGTTTTAACCAGGATTATCAATGGCAGCTTTTGAGCTTTCTCTTTTGGCAACACAATAGATCATAGTAAAAACGCGCCGACGCGATGTGTCCGTTTGATTTTTTCCACCTGAATCAGCAGCCCAAACTCCAGACACAGCAGTTTAGGGCAAGCAGCACACTGAAGAATTTAAGCCTAAGCATTTAATCTGTTCTTTCCATAAATTTCTGCTGCTTGTGCTTTATAATGATTCTACCAGAGGAAGTTTATTTATATCGCAGATTTTCAACATCAGCACATTGAGAACACAAGGGCGATCGCTCAGTCAATAGCTTACAGCCATGTATAATATCACTCCGGAAATCAAAAGCCCATTTGAAGAAAAGAAGGCTCAGATTAAAGTCACTTTAAGACATCAATAACTTGGAACCGGCTGCAGAGAAGTTATAAATATCCAACCTGCGCATATGCAAATAGGCGTTGCGGACGCGCCACCGCCACCGCGCGCCCGGGAACTCGGCGGTCCCTCCCCTCCCCGTGGCACGAGCTGCGGCGCGGGGGGCGGGCTCGACACGTCACTGGGGGCGGGGCTGGCGGGGCGGGGCCTCCCCTTGGCGGGGCGGGGCCTCCCCTTTCCGGGGCCCCGAGCGCCTGGCCACGCGGGCAAGTCCGCCTCAACCAGAGCCACCCGCCAGGGCTGGGGCTCGCGCTGGGCTTTGAGGCCGGCGAGGAGTAGGAACCCAGCATGAAAACCCAATGGGCTGAAGAAACCGGCGCCTTTCTGCGTTGCTTACCACCTGCCAGGGGCTTGGCCAAGGGGCGCTTTAATTACATCCGCCTGCCCTGAGCCGTCTTTCTGACCCCATACCTGTCATAGACGCCCAGGGGCCCCTCCCCCGACTTGCTCTGCTGGGGAGAGTGGGTGGCGGGAGGAGGAGGAAGCACCGGCACTTTGTAAAGCACCCCCCCACCCCCAGGGTGCATGCACCCTGCCTCCCCCTCTGGTACCCACTGATTACATTATTGCGTATCAGAATATTACAATTACGCTGCTTCCTGCTTGTCCTAGCTGCCTTCCTCAGGGCAGGGCAGGCCCAGGGGCCTAGGAAGAGTTATAGGTCACTTGGGAAGGTGACACCCAGGGTCCAAGGAGCATCATAAAGGGTCATGATGTAGATAAAGCAAGGGGATGCCCGTGGTTGGGCCTGGGTAGAACTGGCTCAGAAGGCAAGCCGGAGGGCTGGCTGGTGTGGCCAGCTGGATGAGATCCCTGAGATGGGCCCCAGGCGGGGTGGAAGGAGCCACCGCAAAGCCCAGGGTCTGGAGCCAGCCTGGGGCCTAGGCTCTGGTCTTGAGGTGGTGAGGTGGACCTCAGGCCTTCAGGAAGGGAAGGAAGGCAAGATGAACCCACTGGGAGGGGCTCGGACTTAAAGTGGGGGCTGGTGAGCTCAGTGGCCACAGACTAGCAGTTGTACTATCCTGGGCAACCCTAGAAATTTCCAGAGCCTCCAATGGCCAAGGGCTTATGTGGCCAAGGCTCCTGACATCACAACAACTCCTCAAGGGAAAGGAGAACCCTGCTCATTGCCCAGGAGCATGATGTGGTCCTGCAAAGCACTAGGATCAATCAAAAAGTGAGTTACCTATGGTCGGTGGGCAACAATAAGATAGATAACAAGATTAAACCCCGCAAAAGCAGGGCAAGAGAGACTGTGCCAAAGGGCTGAACGTTTGAATGAAGTTCTACAAAATCATAGAAGCTGATGACTGAAAGAAGACAGACATCCTATCTTCAGGATGGCTTTTGCCTAAAAATGCCCTAACACTGGAGCCGCCTCTGTCATTGCTCAAGTTGTCCCGTCTCCTTGGACTCCCATCCTCCCTGCTCTGTGTCCACGACACTGTGGGGTTTACACTTCAGTACTGTGGGCAGAATTGAGCGCTTACAGCTATAGTCCTTCCTTCATTCATTTATTCACTCATACATTCAGCCAGTATTTACTGAGCACTTACCATGTGCCAGGCACTGGGGGATACATTGATGAACAAAGAGTATCAAAAGCCCTGCCCTGCGGGGCACTGGTTCTGGAGGAAGTTTGGTGACCTGTCTCCTCCTTCTCAAGGGCAGGCGTGATTTAGCCGGCTCACGAGGTCTGGTCAGTCACGCATTTGGCTGCACTAGGTCCCAAAGCTCCCAGCGAATGTCTATTCAGAGCCTCAGGCCTCATGACTCATCATCTCTCTTCCCTTCTTCCTAGTGCACCTGGGGGTTGCTCATATTTTTTTTTGGAGTTCCTTCCCAGGACAAGGGTCAGTGGGGGGATTTCTCCTCCCAGATGGGTAAGGCCAGGTCCTTCCAGGTCAGTGACCTCATCCTGGGAGGGGGATTACAGGCTCCCATTTCTCCCCTCTGCCCTGGTGCTAGGAGGATTCCAAGCCAAGCCCCAACCAGAGCCTAGCAGGCTGGGGAGCCAGCCCTGTGATGAAGGCGGAGGGAGGCTGTGCACGTGTGTGCAGGTGCCGCCTGTTTGGGGGCTGAGATGTAGTTGGAGTCTACACAGGAGGGTCTCCTGAATGAAGGGAACATTCAGAGCTTGGGCTTCTCTCCTTACTGACTGGGGCAGAGGCTCCTGGAAAACCTGATCCATCACCAACTGCGTCCTGTCCCCAGGAGAGGAGCTGGATTCCCACGGGCTGGGGGCTGGGAGGGCAGCTACTTGAGCCCCCCTCCCCTTTCTGGCTGTGAGAACTAGCTCTTCTTGGGTTGGAGTGTTGCACTTTCCTGGGCACTCTGATGGGTGTATGCGTAACTGTTTCCTGTAGTTCCTCAGGAGGGCTCTCTGGTTTCTGTGCGGCGGCCACAGGGGGCCAGGGGGATGGTCCTGGGGAACCCTGACGAGGTCACCCCTCACTTTACTCAAGGAGGACAAGCTGCCTCAGCAATCTGGGAATCAGAGGCCCGTGTGGGCTGAGGGAGGAGGTGGCCAGGAGCTGGGGCTGACCACAGCCACAACTTGGGTGAAGTTAGGTGTGACTCAGTACCTGTTCTTCCAGTCAGGGGACTGTTTGCTGCTGGCCCCCCCTCCTGGCTGGGCTCTGGCCCAGGCCCTGGCCCAAGATCCCTCTGCCTGGGGAGAAGAGGGAGTCATGGGAGAGAACAGTCATGTCAGCCCTAGGTCGCCACTTGTGCCTGGGATTTCCATGTGGTCTGGGGGGTCTGGGAAGGTTTTCTGGAGGAGGAACAAGACCAAAGGTAGGTTTGAATAGGGGTGGGCCTTGTGGGCAATGAGCAGAAGCTGAAGTAAGTGTGTTGTTGGGCAGAGGCCCTAAGGGGCCGGGCCTATGGGGCTGAAGGGTAGGAGAGGCTGGAGGGGTCAACAGCCTTGAGTGACAGTGAGGGAGCTTCGTGAGAAATGAGGACCACTGAAGGATGTTGACTAAGGGAGGGCCTGGTCACACGGTGCTTTAGAAAATCTACTCTGACAGCAGGGTTGAGAGTGCCCGAAAGAGGGCAAGCCTGGAGGCCGGAGGAGCTGAGGAGGCAGTCCTGAGGGGCCGAGCAGAGGGTGGATGGCAGAACTGAGACCACACAGAGGCTGACCAGGTGGGAAGGAGGGCCTGGATGAAGGAGGGCATGTGAGGGCCCTGGAGGCCAGTCAGGTGGGCTGAGCTTGAAAGGCCCTGGTGGAGATGAGCTGACAGGCCCCAAGTCCTGTGGGGGTGTGGGGCTCCCCAGCCATGGGCCCAGCTTGGGTCCTTGCGAGGGCACCTGCTCGGGTCTGACTGCATGGCAACCTGCAGCAGCCTCTGGGGAGACCCAAGGCCCCTGAACTCTGACACTCTGCATCCGGCTCCTCATTTTATAAATGGACAGGTAGAGAGTCAGTGTGTGTGTGTGTGGGGGGGGGGTTGGGCAGGAGCGGGGCTGAACTGGGCTGGAAGTCAGGTCCTTTCTGTGCTGTTACAGCAAACATAGCCTTGCTTGGCACCCTCAGGGCCAGTCCCAGAACTAGGAACTGAGGATATTACAGGGCATACATGGTAGAGGGTAAGGCCCTGGGGCCAGACAGCCCAGTGTCCACCCTGACTGTGTTCCTGACCAGCTGGGTAAACACGGGAAGTTTCCTTCATGTTTCTGAGCCCGAGTTTCTCATCTGTAGAATGGGGGTTTGGACCGTAGCTGTCGTGAGGATTACATGGTCAGTGTGCGTGCAGGCTTTGAAGAGCGTCTGGAATTCAGTACCCTCAGTTAGTCACTTTCCAGCTACCCAAATTGCACATCGCACAACTCCAGGGGGCGCCATCACCTCACACTCATCAAGATTTCTCTTGTTATTGTGACAGTTTTCTGGTAGATGGCAAGCAAGGGTCTTGAGAAAAGGGTGTCTTAAAATTTTACAGAAAGTTGCTAAATTGGCCAGCAGCGGGGGTGTTCTAAAGTCATCCACAGTCGAGTGGGGGAGACAGACATGAAAATAGACCATCAAGATGCTCGCTGGTGAGACGGGTGAGTGAAGCCTGCACGCATGCTGGGGTGAGCTGAGGAGAGGCTCTGATCCTCCCGTGCGCCTCTGTTTCTGGCTAAGGTTGCCACCCCAGAGTACTGCCTCGAAAATTGGGGTGTTACAGAAACCCCGGCCCCACAGGTGGTCTGGGGGCCGAGGAGGGCCTGGCGCCAGGCTCCCTGCCTGTCCTGTCCCGACTTCCCGGTGACAGGCAAGGCCGGGCGGGTGCAACTCCAGCTCTGAGGAGCCCAGGCGCTTTCCCTCTGCCTCAGAATGTAAATGCTGAGTGCTCGCCTCTGCATTCAATTCCACTGTGGCAAAGGCAGGCGAACACAAAATAAATAACCAGAAGACCTCTGCGCTCCGCTCTCCCCCTCGGCGATTCCTGACTAGCTCATAGCTCAGCTCCCACGTCGCACAACAAGGCAGGCCTGCGGCCACTCTGCAGCCCTCCGGCCGGCCCCCCCCCCCCCCCCCCCCCCCCCCCCCCCGTTCGCCTGGCTGCTCTAGCCTCCGGACAACCAAGCCTCGAGTTCTGCCCGTGAAGGGGACTTGGTGGCCTGTGCCGAGCACCTGGAGGGGACTTTTGTGAGCTTCATGCAGAGTCCTCCCCTGCCTCTGCTGCCTCCTGTCTAATCAGCAGGCGGTGGAGGCCAGACCCTGTCACCCCCGGGCTCAGCAAACTGTGCTGACGGGGGCATCTTCCCCACCGTGGTGACCAGGGGTTGGGGCCGATTCCTGAAAGGGAGGGGCTCTCCTCACAGACCCTTGAAGCTCAGGCTGGGCTTAGGCCCTGGTGCCACAGGCTGCTGAGCCCCAGAAGATAGAGACTCTCACCCCTGTGTTGGCCTTTGTGGGGAGCTTGGGGCCCTCAATGGGGGTGCACAGGGTAGGGAAGGAGGGCCAGAGAAAGGGAGATTCTAGGGCCTAGTTCAGATAGTGATGCTGCCTCTAGAAGTCTCCCCATGGCTCCTCATGGGCCTTTACTTCGGAAGCCTGATGATCCCTGCGGGCGTTTGTCAGGCAGATGAGAGGCCGGGGGGAAAATACTTCAAACTCTCTGTTCCTGCACCTGCCAGCACCTTGGGAGCTTGGAAGGCTCTGGAAGCAGGACACCCAAGTGACGAACCCGCTCAGACGAGGCTGATCTGGCCAGGGGGGTGGCCAGTCCTCTCTTCCTGAGGCCAAGCCCCAAGTGCTGCAGGGGAGCCCCAGGCCCAGGGGAGGAGAAGATACCAGATGGGCCTCCAGCTCTGTCCTCCATCCAGGCCTCACAGAGTCCCCAGCTCCTCCCAGAGAGGGCCAGTGAATTTTTCCTGCTCTGCTGAACTCCTTCAAAGATATCAGCACATGGTTAATCTTCCTTCTGTTCAGAAATGCAAAGTAATTTGCCCAAATGGGGGTTTCTGCATATTTATACTAATGTCTGTGTTTAAAGCTTATGAGACAGGGAATTGCTGAGAGATGTCCATTAGCAATATATACAGACTGCAATTATTTCTTTATGGTGTGTGGTTTGACTGCAGAATATTTTATTTCAATGGAAGAAGCAGGCTTTGCCTACTGTGTTTTCTTATGGGCACAAAGAAATCAATAAGAACAGAAGTGAAAAGAGGCAAGAATAAAAGGAGTGTGACCTTTTAGGATTCTGGGAGCCTTGAATATGCTACTCCAGGAACTGCCTTCATCCTCAGAATCTAAATGCATGCACCCAAGTGGGGGGAATTCTGTACATTTAAGACTTGTGGATGAAAACTAGCAAACCCTCCCCAGGACAGAGGCAAAGCTCTCAATTCATTCCCTCCCATCAGAGACAAGTAGGAAATGGGAGCAAGGGGTGTCCTCAGAGGACCCCACTTCAGAACCTCCAGCACCTTCCCCCCGTTTCCACCCCAGGACAGAAGCTCAGAAGAGAAGCAGGTTTTGATCTGAAACAAAATAAGCCTCAAGCTTAGAGGTTCACAGACCAAGGCTCTCTGGCATCTGCTAGGATTCTGGTAGAAACCTAGCTTTTTCCTGGGTGTGTGTAGAGGAGGTGGAAGGAAGGGCCTTTTGCGGAGCTGCAGTCAGTGGGCGCCCTGCCTGGAAGAGAGTGTGGCCGGGAGGCGGGGGGGATGCCTCCCTGCTGAAGGTCCCACCCGTGCTCACCTCAGCTCCACCCGGATGCCCAGTCAGGTTCTCCTGGCTGCTCGGCTGATGTTTCTATCTTGGTGCTGAGAGGCAGACAGACCCTGAGCAGGCCTCACACCGCACCCCACACACTCTGGAAGAACACCCCAATTATCAGCCACTGGAGGGGAATCATGGCACCTACGGTGGTCCCCAAGATATAGAACTGTCCTAAAGGGCTTTTTGGATAAGAAAGGCCAGACAAGCTGAGCAAAGGACTGCAAACGGATGATACCTGACTCTGGGCAGCAGGTATGTCGAGAATGGCGATGACATCTTCTACACCTTCTCCCGCCCCCCGCCCCATGCCTCCCGGTCCTTCCTCTTGGGCTGCCCTCACAGCCCTCATCCTCCCAATTGGTCCTTCGCACAGATGGAGCGTCTCCCCGGCCCCACAGCTGCTTCCTTCCCACCAGTGTCTCCCATCTCATGGCCGCCACAGAGAGGCTTCCATCTGCCACCTCAACTTCCCCTCAGTGGGGAGGCACCCTTCTCTTCCGGCCTCAGAATAGTTCCCTGAAGTCAGCACTGACTTCTCACTGCCTTCTTGCACAGAAATCTTTTCCAAGAGGTGCTGGGGTCCAGAAGAGGGACAGATGGTCCCTTTCTTTTTATAACACGGCAAGTCTTTTGAAGTGAAGAGCGATGAACACAAGTTTTGCCTTCAGCAGATGTTCTGTGGGCACAACAAATACCACTTTGTGTTCTTCAGCAACTGCGAGCAGTGTGAACTGGGGAGGAGACTGAAATTGGGCAGAGCATTGGCAGAGCATATTCAGGGGGCCCCGGGGCCATGGCGTGATGGTCCCTGTTCAGTCTGCAGGCAGGCTAAGGGCAGGCTTGTGTCTCTCAGCCCGTTCCAGATCTACGCTTCCTAGAAACTGTCCGCTCACCTTCCCCGAGCCCAGGGACCACCCTGAGCCGTGGCCAGCCTGGAAGCACTAACGCTCTAGCTGTGCTTGAGCGCCTCGTCCAGCTAATCCTGAGGCTGGGCCTGAGGCTGTGGGCTGGGACGGATACTCCTCAAGAGAGTCATGGCTCCATGTTATCACACTCTTCCTTGAGCGCCACGATCTGGGGATTTTGCAAAGGACAAGAATGGCCGGCCAGGCATGACATCTTTTGAGCTCCCAAGGAGCCGAAGGCTACCCAGACGTCAGAGGGAAGCCAGTTCCAGGAGCCCTGTCCTGGTGGCTCCTCATCCCTCGGTGACAGAGGTACACAGCATCAGTAACTACTTCTAAGTGCTGCTGTTTGGTGGATTTCCAGAACTGTGTTTGTTTAAAAGGGCATAAGATCCATAGACCTCACTAACTTCAAAGATGTATCATCTTTGCACGGAATTGGCTCCTTCATTGGCTGGCTGGCTCCATTAACTTTATTGCATTGGCAATACTGTGTAGAAGATGTGGGAGATGCCACGGTGGGAAGGAATCTCCAGGGCTGCCTGATTCCCAAGCTCCAGTGGCTTCTGGGGTGGCCGGTGCCCTGTCTGCAGTCCGCTGCAAGGGCCCAACATCCCTCCTGGGTTTACTTGAGGAATTACGTCCATCCACTCACCCATCCATCTGTCACACAGTACTTTTGGAGATGACGAAAGAACCCAAGAATCACCGATTTATGTTGAGAGATATCAGACACATGACCCCAGGAAATGTAAGACAGCCATCGGGACCCATCTTTAGCCCAGAAGTGCTGAGGGACAAGCTGGGGAAGCCTCAAGGTGTGGTACAGTGGAAAGGGGATGGGGGTTAGAGGCAGGCAGTCTTGATCCTGACTCCCATTCCCACTCTACCACTTAGATCCGGGCCAGTGTCTCATGCAAGCCTCGGTTTTCCCTCTGTGAATCCACCTCAGAGGGCAGATGCAAGGGTTACATAAATGCAGAGTGAACATATAATGAATATAAAATATCCACTCCATGCCCTTCCGAAAGACAGAGCTGCATCAACCAGCATGGACAGCTGCCCCCACTCCCCAGCTGTGCTCTCCCAGGCAACTCATCACCTACCCCTGTTGGTGAGAATTTACTCCTAAGCAACAACCCATCCCCCTCCTTTCTGCCCCCTCTCACTCCTTCCACACCACTACAGTGAATATAAGAGTGGGATATTACCTTAAAGATCATTAGAACCCCCCTCCCCCCCATTTTATAGGTGGGGAAACTGAAGTTCAGGGCTCTCACCAAGATATCACATTGTCCCCAGAAACTGTCTCTAGAGAATCTCCTGGGAAACCATCCCCACTCCTTAAGCAATTACTTCAGCTGCTGCTAGGAGTTCTTTGCCTGGAAACCTCTGTCCCTGCACACAGAAAGCCACCTAGAGACAGGGCCCATTGGGCTGGGCTGCTCTGGGCCTGCTCACTGGGTCTCTCCGGGCCATGCCCATGGGGCACACACGGCTAGGCTGCTGGGACCAGAGCGCCACCTCCCACAAGCCAGCAGGTCCACAAGGCATGCGTGGGGGGAAGAGGGCGGACCAGGGACCCATACACTTACGGGGGGCACAGTCAAAAATGGTACCATGCGGGCAAGGTCAGTGATGGCCCCAGGAGTGCGGCCTGACTGGGGAGGAGACATTGTCCAGGCAAGGTGACAAGGACAAACTCTAACGCCATTTGCCAACTAGACTGACAGGTAGCCTGTTATGCACTGAATTGCGTCTCCCCCCCTCCCCCGCCCCATTCATATGCAGCCCTAACTCCTAAAGCAACTGTATTTAGAGATAGGGCCTCTAAGAAGTGACTCAAGGTAAATGAGGTCACGAGGGTGGGACTCTAATCCATGTAAGACAAGGAAGAGACAGCAGGAGGGCTTGCACAGAAGAGAGGCCATGTGAGGGCCCAGCAAGGAGATGGCCAGCGGTAAGCCGAGGAGGGAGGCCACATGAGGAACCAACCTTGTGGGCACACCCTGATCTCGGACTTCCAGCCTCCAGAACCGCGAGGACACAAACACCCGTTGTTTTAGCTGCCCAGTGGGGGGCTTGCTGTGAAGACAGCCCTGACACACTCATACACAGCCCAAGACACTGGTTCCATAGACAGGGGTGCAACACAGATCCCCAGTCGCCCTTACGTGTGTAGACCTGGGCCTGAGACACGGAGCCACGACAACAGTGAGGAGTCACGTGGAAGAGAGGAGGGAAAGGCCGTGAGGGGCCAGTGGGCAAAACCAGACAGTTCACGGCGGCTGGCAGAGCTAGAAAGTAAAAAAAGCATTTTCTTGGTGATGCACTGATGCACAGTTGGGCTTCCCTCTAAGATACGTTTTTGAAAGAAAGAGCGTTATATGATGAAAACAGGCAATGGTGACGACTTCAACAGACTGCAAGCTTTTGGCCGTTTTTTACCTTTAAGCAATTTACACCAAGTTTTCGGTTCCTAACACGCGCGTGCTATTTTGACCTTTTATGCTTCTGGAATAGTGAGTGTGCTCTTGAATGGAATGTCATTTCAGCTGAAGCCAATGTTGGGCCACGTTTCCTCCCGTTGGTTTCGTGGTTTGGGGGACAGTGACCTTCCCATCACACGGGGACCGGCAGCAGGCACACCACAGCTTTGCCCAGCTCTTCCCCTCTCAAAACTCGTTCCCAACCTTAAAAACGGAAAAATGTTAGGGATCAGGCTGGCACGGCATGCCCTTCCCAGCAAAGACAGCATGTGTTAGATGTTTGCAGAATGATTAGGCAACAGGAGACTTGCCATTGACCTGTCACAATGGGAGAGAGAAAGGTTTACAAAGAATTTCTGGACGCTGGGTGTGCACCGATTTCCCAGTGAGGGGTTCATGGCCCTCAAGGGTTTCCTACCCAGATCAAAGCCCCTGAAGACCATGGGGTCTTCACCTGGCAAGACCAGAGTGGTCTTCCAAAACCAGAATGACTTGACCTTGACCAGAATGACTTGACCTTAGCCAGAATGACTTCGCCTTGCAAGACCAAGATGATTTCACCTTGCAAGCCCAGAATGGCTGATAAAATGGATTCTTGCCCAAGATCAGGGATCCTTACCCGGCCTTACTAACTGGGCAAGTAAAGCCAAGAAGCTGGAGGAAAGTCCAGGCTTCCTCAACTCTGTGTACCAAGAGGTCAGGGAACGGACTTCTGGCGCCCTCAGGTATAAATCACTTAGCTGAACCTGTCTCAAATCAGGACAGGCCCTATGAACCATTTGAATAGAAGTGTGTGTGTGGCTCTATGATAGAAATTATATGATTTCTCTATTGAGAAATCATAATTCTGTGTTGCTGGCACTTATTTCAAACATTCTTACCTAAGATCTTGCCTCTGTTGGACTACCTCCTTCTGCTCACTCCCCTCCATCATTCTGACTGCCTTTGAAGGCCTAGTCCACACTGACCTCTCTTCTCCAGCCCCTGTGGCTTTTATTGCTGCCTCCCCCTGGACTCCCCAAGTGGGGTGCGGCCTCCTCCAGGGACACTGCCATCCATGCCAGCACCGGGGACAGTGTCTGGAACACTGTAGGCATCCCCACAGGGCCTCATGTTTGTAGGAGCAGAGATTGTTATGGGGCATGCAGCTAGCACATTCCACAGCATCTTTTGAGTAGGAAGAGCGATTGTGGGCCTTGCGCACAGTAGGTGCCTAATATACACACACTACTTGCTCAGTAAATGCTTGGTGGTGCAGCAGCGAAGGAGGTGACTTGACTCATGCTCTTCAGTGGCCTCTGAGTGTCAGTGATCTAGAACCTAGTGGTCATCCCTGCTCGTATCTGTGTGGGCTTGAGACCAGGCAGCTGGCTTCTTGCCATGGGTCAGTGCCATTTCCTGAAGCCCCCAGAAAGGAAATATTCTCTCCCTCTGCTCTAATCTGAAGAGCCCTCTCATTCCCGTGGTGTCCTGACTCTGCTGGCCCTACCTGTCAACAGTTAGGGCCAGAGCTGGGTTTCTGATCTCAAAAATGCTCAGCAGAGATTTGGGGCTGAAAGCCCATATGCTATTCCTAGTTCCATGTACTCAGTTCCCTGGGGAGGGGCCCCGGGCACCCTGTTGAGCAGAGGGCCCTTGAGACGGTTACACACAGGCTGGGGTGCTGGGGGCACCCGCTGTTCCGAGAATGACATGGTCTCTGGGTGGTCTAGGGGCCTTTGCTGCATCTTTCCGCTTGCCGGTTTCACTCATCATCAAATGATCTGTTAACACAACAGTTAAGCCCTGGACAACCCTCCAATTAATGATTAACAAACCTCAGGAGGCCAGAGTCCTGGGAAGGGGAGGAGGGCTTTCGGAGGCAGGGCTGCGGCAGGTACTGCCCAGGCAAGGACCAAGCACCCCGTGTAGACGAAGTGTCAAATTCCACAGGCTCTGAGACACATATTTCTTAGGTGAGGGGGTGTGTGTTGGGGAGGGGGGTGGGCAGGCTAGAAAAGGGAAAGTTAGGGTAACAGCGTGTCTTGGATTTGGTTCCAGATCTGTGTTGAGGGCTATGTCAGTTAGACCTGGGAGATTATTTCGGCCAACCTTGCTTTAGAAACAATGGCGGGCCTGAGTCAAAGGTGCACCAGACGATAATTCTCCTCCAGGATTCTTTACATTAGCGGCGGTCATAACAACAGCTAACATTATTGTGGGCTTACTATGTGCCAGGCGTGGTGTTGAGACTTTGCCTACATTATTAAGTCCTTAAAAGGGGTTATGCCGACAGCACTAATATTCTCTCCATGTGACCGATGAGGAAACTGAGGCTCAGAGACACCAGTGTTCTGGCACAGCCCCACTGGGTCAGCGGGTAGTGGAGTTTGAATTCTACACCAGGGGTCTGGTGCAGAACCTGGGCTCCCGGCCGCCTTCCGTGCTGCTGGCCACATGCTCCCAACCCACTCCCTCCGCCTGCGTCCTTGGTCGGTTGGTCTGCAGGGGCGACAGAATTCTTTTTGTCCCATCTACTGATATGGCCTTGGAGGAGGACCCACGCAGTGAGCTCGGCACCTCCTCCGACAGGGAGCTCCTGGAACTGGGGGGAGGGTCTCCGCAACAGCCTGATGCCTTCTGGTTGTTATGGCAGCGTGGAGGGGTGTCAAGTGTTACAAGGCGGGAAGGCAAGTTCTTGTGTTGCAAGTGGAGCCCCGGGAACGAGGTGCTTCAGACATCACCATGGGGACGCAATCTCTTAAGACTCCCAAGGTAAACTGGTCTCTGGCTTTTTCAGCTTACCCTGGGCCCCTAAAAGGCCACAGACACTGGAAGGTGGCCCTGGCATTGGTAGTGAAGATACTAATGGCAAGGACTTTTGCAGTGATTCATGACACGCTGGCCACTATCCCAAGGGCTTTGTGTCAAAGAACTCACTTAATCCTCACAACGACTTTAAGTAGCACGTTCTATTACTATCCCCTTTCATAGACAAGGAAACCGAGTCAGAGTTTCAGATTCCCCTATGCTCTGGGGCAAGCATTTGGGTGGAGGTGCCTGCCCCCACCCCAGTGCCCCGCAGTCTAGGGGGGACAATGACACGGGAGCAGGGTGACTGTACTGCAGGTGCGTGGCCACGCACAGAGCACAGCTGGAAGGGAGGCAACCCTAGGCTTGGCGTGGCTTCAGGGCAGCCTGTGAGCAGAACAGCAGAGATGAAGGTGGAGGCAGGCAGAAGTGAGACCCTGAGGCACCACGTGAAGGGTTGGGCACTGTCCCGAAGGTAGCAGGGGCTGGTGGAGGCATTTGCCAGGGAGTGACGGGACCGGACTTGGGTTCTGCAAAGACCATGCTGGCTGCACCGTAGGCCTGGGTGGGAGGAGATGTGCCGTAGGCCTGGAGGCCACCAAGGCAGGCCAGAGGCGTTGGTGCCCTGAGAGGGGAGTGGTGGTGGGGACAGAAAGAGGACAGATCCAGAAGAGGCAGAATCAAAGAAGTTTTCAGACTCAGTGCCTAAGGGGGCAGGTCAAGGACAACCACGGGCTCTGACTTTGAACTCCTGGGTGGATTCGTGATGTCATTTCTGAGACAGAGGCCCGGGAAAAGCAGGTCTGTGGGAAGGTGATTTCAGTTTGGACGTTCTGTGCCTCTGGGCTAACCATGCGTGGGCAAACAGCTTTATCATGAATTCCCAGCTGCTTCCAGAATCTGCACTGAGCAGTGTGTGTCCTGGCATGTCAGAGGGTGGGGAAGGGATGGGGGGATCTGTGCTGGGCTCCACACTGGGGAGAGCAGTCCCAAATCCTCCTGCCAGGAAGGTGACACATCCACTCCCTTTTACACGTGGGGACATGATGGTCCCATGACACTGCTTGACCAGGGGGCTGCCAACAGTATGAACAAACTTGGGCTTCTTCCATCTCCTCTGCACCGGGGAGGGGGCTCTGTTTCTCCCCTCTTCACTAGCTTCTGTCTCTGCTGAACTCTAGACCTGGGGTTAGTGTTGCAGAGTTAAGAGGGCAAAGTACTATGTATGCTCATGTCCACAATCTCATTCAAACCTCCTCTATGCCTGATGAAGATGGTACTCTCATCCCATTTTAAAGATGAAGAAAAGGAGGCTCAGAGAGGTTAGGAGACCTGTCCCCATCACACAGCTATTCACTATGCCTCAAAGTATCTTTTCGAGATCCTGTCTTTGCCACTCATGGAGACAGAGTGGCTGCTCTCCAAGCGGAAGGTGGCATAAAGACACACAGAGCTCCCCCGGGATGGGGTTCTGGGGCAAGGATGAGAAGGAAGAGGTGTGAAACCACAGGGAGGGGCTGAGCACACCCCACAACATGGCTGCCTGGCTGTGGGGATCCTCATGGCCCCTCACCCTAGGCCTACAAAATCTGAAGTCAGAAGAGACAAGCCCTCACCATTTCAGGTCAACTTGGATTTTGCTTTTTGGTTCAGAAGAAGGGAGCAGGTACAAACTTGCTTCTCTCTCCTTGGACATGCAGGTGAAAATATAAACTTTCCACAGCTCACCATTAGTCTGGGGCTTTTAAAGGTCTCTGGCTACCGTCTTAGCCCCTAGGAATCATTTGTGGAAAAAGGTAGGGGATAGAAAAATGACACCAAGAGCTTGCACCTCTGCCCTCACACAACTGGGCTCCTGGGGTACTGGGGCAGTGACATTAGACTTCCCTCACTCATCTCACAAGGCCTGATGCTGGCCACCACCTCTGCCCATAGATTGCATCACGGTTTCCAGTCCAACAAGACAAAGGCCTCGGGTATATGATAACAGGAATCAAATAGAACTAATTCTTTTTTCCTCCCTTATCACTTTGCACACATGAAATCTATATTTTAATTAGTTTTCAGTACATAATCTTTTTTTTTAAAGAATGAAATCCTACCCCCAAATTATTCTTAGAGAAAGAAAGATTCATCTTATAAGTTTCTTAAGAAAATCTATATGTGCTCAATGCATTTAAATAACACTCATTAAAGTGAACTACATGCAAGCTGGCTTCTCTAGTCACAGAAGAGAGACAATCGCTTGACCTATTGCAAATCAAAAAGCATTTCTGCACCACCTTTATTTTTCAATTGGTTAAGTTTTAAATTAAAGTCCCAACGCCCTTTTTGGGAAGGCAGGCTCTCATAGCCCCAACAGAAATTTCAGCTCCATCGATTGGAAGATAAGTACAAGAAACAAAATGTGAAATTTTAAATCAGGGCACTAATGAAGTCTAAAAATACCAGCGGCCCATCCCTCTGGCTGGCAAGACCCGTTCTTCATGGAGGGGATCTCTCCATAATTACTCAACCCCGTGAGAGGCCAGGTTGTCATGTCAAACAATAGAGGAAAAGTCGCGGGACTTTAATGAGCTGGATCTCAAGGAGCTCTATGGTGAATCTTATTATAATGCCGGGCAAGCTTTCAAACCGAACAGGAGAAACGGAAAGTTCTTCTTCTTTTTTTTCCTTCCTCAAGTGGAGTTCTGACTAGTGTTGATAGCATCACGCGGTGCCTCCTGGTTCTCACTTGGAGCCAGATGTCTGTCATTTAGGAGTGTGAAATCAATTGGGTTTTGGAGATGTAGAATCCCTAGGGGCGAAATTAGAAGTGACCCAAATCCAGACCCACATGGTCTTGTCAGGAATATGATTCTCACATGGTAAGTTTCAAAGATTTGGTTTTAAAATTCGGGTTTCTTATTTTAAAAAATATGCAGTTGTTTGACATTAGATCTGACAGACAAATTACAGCTTTAGCAATAAAGGCTTTTAAGATTAGAAATGAAAGGAGAAATTACTTAAAAAAAAAAAACACAAAAAAACCCACACAACCCACCCAGGCTTGAGTTTGGAGGCATTTGTATGTTCATGCTTCATTGTCTTTCTTCACCACAAATATAAGGGGATAAATCAGCTGATGAGGGCCATAAATAGAGAGGTGAGTTAAATGCAGTCTCTGGGGACACAGCCTGCTCACTGGCCGACTACGGAAATCAGCGTGACAGATGGGTCACCGGTTGTCGCTGGCTGGAGCTGGAGGGATCTCACTGGCTTACCAGAAGGCAGGGCTGTGGACACTTCCTAGGCTGACCCTATGCCTGGCCTCACCAAGCCCTGAATCCACCCTCCAGGGCTAGCAGGACAAACTCCCTCAGGGGCCCTCTCTCTCCTTCCCTCCTGTCTGCGGGTTTGAGCTCAGTACAGAGGATGGTTCACGCCCTCTGGCCCCAGAAAGATGTTACAGGTGAGGCTCTGCAATGGCGTGCTGGCCCAGTGTGTCCCTACCGCCTGGAACTTCCTGGGCCCCTAACTTATGGGCTCAGGGTGCTGATTATAGAACGCACCTGTGCCTTTGAGGAGGCGGACCCCAGTTCTGTGCCAAGCTCCAAACCAGGGACTTTAGGCCCAACTGGGCCAGTACCCTTTCTGCCCAGAATAAGTCCTTTTCCTAGATACATGTCTGAAACTTGGCAAATCAGTAAGACCTTTCATCAGCCCTAGGAGGCCTCTAGGGGAGGGGGAGATGCCCCTATGGTGGGAGAGGGAAGACCACCCAGGGCCTTGGGCTTTGGTACAGCCTTGGGAGCAGCCAGGACACCCATTTCCCAGTGTATCAGATCTGGCCATGTATAAACTGGGAGTAAGGTTTTTTTTTTTTTTTTTTTTCTTTTCCTTTTTAGGGGAGAGAGCGCTTAACCAAAACAATTCAAACAAAAAATCAATTTAGTCAATTTTTTTTAAAAAAGATCTTAAACAAAGCAAGAGTTTACCAGAATTTAGATGTAATTTTCTATAATTTTGTCATTTAAAACTAGTGCTGATTTCCAAAACAAAGGCAGTTGGGGCACATTCAGATTGGGAATGAAACCCAGTGGAGATCTAGACACGGCTTTGTTGTGGGGATGCCTGATGAGGTCCGAAAATTGCTTGAAAGAATAAAGATAGAGATGCATGAGAGCAGGCAGGAAAGAATGACTAGTGGGAGTCATTGCTCTGCAGAGAGACAGGGCCCCCTGAGAAGCCATCTCCAGGGGCTCTGAGTGAGAAGGCTGAGAAGTGATGCCCAGAGGTCCACACCTCCTAGGACTCCCCTCTTTCAAAGGAGGCCTGGGTACCCCAGCAGGCAGACCGCCCACCATGTGCCCTCCTGCCTGCCACTGGGTCCAGGCCTGGCTGCCTCCCCTCTCTACTCAGCAGGAGAGGGGCTTGGCTGTCTGGAGCTCTAAGGGATAGCAAGTAAGTCTGGGGTGGATAAACCCCACCAGTCTAACATCTGTGGTCCCTTGTCCTCCTGCCCCCTTCTGCATTCCAGCTGGAGAGATCCCTGAGAGAGACCTCAGGAGTGATGCCTGTTTGCTGATGCACTTTGTCCTAACCCTAAGGCTGGGGGCTCATCCTGCAGCCTCTGTTGTCAAGGATCTGCCTTGAAAACTGCCCTGGGGGTGGGGCAAAGGGGTTAACTGAAGGCTGAGGCTAGAGGTGCTCTTTCCTGGAGCCTCACAGAGCCACCCTTGGGTCCTTGAAACAAAAAATCCAAGTGGCTCAGGATGGTCTGGGAGTGTCTCCTGGGGAAGAGACATTCCCCTCACCTAATGTCTGGGGAGCTGCTCTCATCCGATGGCACAGCAGAGGGTGCTTTTCTGGGGAAGGACACAATTCATGTTCTGACTGTTCTTATGGGTGGAAAATGGAGAAGGCCCCACAAAGGACTGTTCCATGGAGCCCTAAGAGGAGCAGATGATTCCTGCTCATACCATACTTGGCCTGGCCTTGGGGTCAGAGGTGAGAATGGCTTAGGGCTTGGGCTGGAGGCAGAAGGACCCTGGACTTTGCAGGCTCTTCCTTCCCTTCCTCTCCCTGCCAGCTCACAGGTCCTCGCCTTGCTTTCCTTCCGTCCTCCACCTTCCCCTCTGCCTCCTCTGCCTGAGGCCAGGCTGTCTTGGGCAGGGGGAGGCCCCGCCACTACTTCTGGGCTGGGTGAGGCCAGGGAGGGACCTGCTGGAGAGCACACTCCTGTCCGCACTGCTGTCATGACTGCTCGGGGAAGCACAGATGTGGGCACACAGGAGTATGTGGGCAGCGGAACTTACCTTTGGGGTGCCCGGGGTCGGTGAACTCATACTTCCCCACGCCAATGGTCCGCAGCATCTGTAGCCCGTGGGCTGAGTCAGTTGTGGGGGGCCCATTGGTGGCAGGGGCACCGCTGGGGAGGGTGGCAGACGGCTGGGCTGGTGGTGGTGGAGGCAGCAGAGGCCCTGCCATGTGGCCGTTGCCCACGGCAGTGGGTCCCGGGCGGCCCACCTGCCCCACGCCAGGCAGTGTGGACATGGCCAGGGGCTGCGGGCTGGCATACAGGGCCTGGGCGGGCATGTTGACCACCACGCTGCTCAGTGGCTGAGAGGGTGCCTGTGGGAGTGAGTAGTGGCCTGGCATCAGCGGGAGCTGGGGCCCCACGTGGGGAGGCAGTGAGGGCGTCACCCCAATGACTGGGGCCTGGACGTTCACAGCCGGGCTGAAGGTGGGAGGCTGGGTCACTCCATAGGAGTGTGCGATCAGGGCGGGCTGGCTCCCGGCGGCCACCGTGGTCACCCACGGCCCTGTGCCTGCAAGGGAGACAGAAGAGATGTCATCTGCTGGATACACATTCCCTCGGCAAACACCGACTGCCCCAGGCCCTGGGCTGGTGCTGAGGTCACAGAGGTGGAAAAGACACCTGCATCCAGGAACCCCCAGGTTAAAAATCTGTGATTATGGTAGCATAGGATAAATGCTTTGGGGGTATATGAGCAGATGGCCTTGGAGGCTCAGAGGGGGAGCACAATCTACTTGGGAGAGCTCAAGAGGCAACAAAAGAGAGAGAGAAAAAAAGCAGAGACCTTCAAAGAGTTCTGGGTTCAAATTTTGACTCTGCCATTTATTAGCCAGGAGCCCCGGGCAAGGTGCTTATCTTCTCTGAGCCTCATTCTTCTCGTCTGTTAAATGCAACTAGCAACACCTACCTCAGAGGTCTCTTGGGATGAATTGAATGAGGAAAATGTATTTGGAAAAAAAGAAAAAAGAAAAACTAGCAGAGTGTTTGGCATGTATTAAATGTTCCATAAATGTTGGTGTTTTTCCTTCCTTTCTGGAGAATAGCTGTCTGGAGGAGGTGGGGAGAAAGGTGGATTGTGAAGATAGTAGGTGTTTGCTGGGCAAGGTGAGAACACCAGAACCTGGAGCCGTGCAAGGGCCCTGTGGTGCAGGAAGGGAGAGCAGGAGGTGCGGGAAGTGGGGGAAGGCGGGCAGGAGCTGGGGGGCCAGGCTTTCTCCTAAGCAACCTCTGCATGGCCGGCCCTGGGGGAAACAACAGAAGTGCATTTGGCCCTTAAGGGAATTTTGACTGAAGAAGACACACCTCCTGAGACTTGATACAAGATTCGAGGCCTGCTGAGCCCAGGTCAGGCCGAGCAGGGTCAGGTCCCCTTGAGCTGAGCTGACACTGAGGTGACCCAAGCGTGCTTGTGAGCGAAGCCAGAAGACACTGTGACAGGGAAGGCAGCCTGGGTCACCGCTGACTGAATAAGTGTGGGGCTAGGTCTCCATCACCCAAATGCCACCTTGGTTTTCATGATGCTGCTGGAATGGCAGTATAGACTGAGGGCAGGGAGACTGAGGAAGAGAGTGGGGGCCGGGGGGCCACTCAGGACCCCCAGCCCCAGAGACGAGAAGGGGAGCTGGGAGCTCCCTCACAGAAATAGGAGGTTAGAGAAAACTAGAAGCTGGCAAATATTGGTGAAGCAGTGCCGGCAAGATTCTAGAATAGGCTGCTAAGGGGGATTGTCCCTAAGTCTGAGGAAGAGGAGGCAGCTGTGAGCCAGCCTGGTGTCTTAAGCACAAGACATGCCATCCTAAGCTCATTTCTCTCCAGGATTAGCCAGGGAGCCTGGAACGATGCACCAGAACTTGGGAGCACAGCTAGTGACTTCTCTGGGAACTCTGGTGAAGGTACAGAGATGCCGGGCCATGGCGGTGACTGATTGTCAGAGTGCGATTGGCCCAGAGGATGCTGGGGACCTCAAGGAGGTCTCTAGTGATGTGCACTGAGCCCTGCTCACCCTATTTATCAATGAGTTGTATGACAGGGAGGATATCACCACTCAATCTGGAGGTGACATCATATTGGGAGGGTTAGGCAGAGGTCAGCAATAAAGAGCTGGAATCTAAGAGATCTTTAGAGTCCTGGGGGAAGATATTGACAAGGACTTGCCTGTGAGTCCCTACACCCCGCTACCTAAGGCAGATTGAGAGGACGGGGGTCAGAATTGCTGCCATGACAGTCTTGGGGTCTCACTGGTGACAGCGCATGTCTGGGGCTAGGAGCCAATCAGAAGTGACCTAAGGCTGCAGTGGTCAAAGTAGAGGGGCTGAATGAAGGAGGTGCTGGTCATAGCACATGTGGGCTCTTTGCGTTGGGTTCCGGGCCCTGAGGGACGCAGAGGGAGAAATAATTCTCTGGAGGGCAAAGGAACTGGCAGCCACAGGCTTTGGAGTGTGGCCGAGGGACCTGGTGTGTTTATCCTGCAGAAGACTTGGAGGGGAGGATGAGTGGGGTGTTCAGGTATCTGTAGGGCTGTGGTGTGGAGGGCCAAGCAGACGAGTTCTGTGTATCCTAAGGGGAGGTCTGGGACCAATGTGTGGTAACAGGGAAGGTGTTGTTATGGTCAGAGCTGACCCAAGAAGGCCTGGAGTGCTGTAGGAGGTGAGGAGTCCTCAGTCCCGGGGGGTGGAGCATCCTGGTTCTCATTTCAACATTGGCAAGGCAAAACCTCCCTGGAAGGTGTGACTTGAGAGACATATGAACCAGAATCCTGAGGTTTGGGAAGGACTATTCAAAATAACACAAAGCAGATTCACAGTCACTCCTGTGATGTCACTCTCACTCCCTCCACCTCCGCCAAAGCCTTCTTGAGTAGCAGAGAAAGGGGTAGAGATGCAGCTACTGCCCAGGACACACAGGGTCCCTACCCGCAGGCAGCCTGAGGCCTGGGCTGCTGCAGGCCCCTGAGCTGGGACCTGCTGAGGAGCTGGAGTACCCAGGGGGCCTCTGACCCCCTTCCCAGCCTCGCCGTGGGAGTCTCTGGCTGCCGATGAAGTACACACCTGGATTGTCGCTCTCCCTCATCTGTTTGGAGGGTGGCTCATCAGTGTCCCAGGGCGTGGACTGATTGATGGGCGTCTGCCCCCACCGGATGCTGGTCGTGAGTCCCTGGGACTGATTGTCCGCTTTGGAGATTCCAGGGGCCTGGGGAGAAGCAGAGCAGGAGGATGAGCACGGCCTGACTAGGGCTGCTGCCTTGGGGCCCATCCACGGAGTGGTGCCACGGGGCCAGCGGCAGAGACCGGGCCCCACACCCAGCGCCACCGGGGAGCTGCAGAGCATTTGGGCTTAGTGTTTGTAGGCTTCTGCTGCAGTCCCACCCCCAGGAACACCCAACCCAGTGCCTCCCCCGCCGCCCTCTGCAGTCAGGCCCCATACCAGCCTCTGAGGCCCCCACGTGCCACTCCATGGAGGAGGTGTGGGGAGGGTAGGGGCTGAGACCTGTGGGAGGACAGCTCAGCACATGTAGCATCTTCCCTGGGACCCTCGGCTCCTTGTTGTGGGAAGGAGGGAGGCTCTCTGTTTCAGGATCTCATTCTCTAATTTAGATATTTAGATTAACGAGAAAATGAACCCCAGGTTGAAAACAAACATTAGCACAGCATTGGTCTCTGAGCTACAGCCTTGATGGAATATTATATGGTCATTAAAAATCATGTTTACTGAAATGCATAATGAGATGGCAAAATGCTTACACTATAATGTTAAATGAGAAAAGCAGGACATAAAATGACACGAGAAAAGCAGGACATAAAATGACACAAATAGAAGCTCACATGTAAAACAGTACGTGTAGGAGAGAACAAACCAAAATGCTAGCCGGGGTGTTATTCTTGGTGAGAGGAATATGGGTAAATTCTACTCTCTTGTCTCTACTTTTCTGTATGCCAAATTTTCTACTATGGCCATTACCATTATAATAAGAAAAAAAAAAAAGAAAGAAGAACAAGAAGAAATCCAAAAGCATGTTGGAGAGCCTGGGATTGGGATCACTGCGATGTGGCGGGGGTGGGGGGTGGGTCTCAGCACAGGTGGTTTCAGGAAGTTTCCGCAGTTCCCAAGACTGCAGCCAGAGCCCCAACCAGGTTGGGGGTGAAGGAGGAGGTGGGGTGGGGGGCAGAGCCGGCTGTCCCCCAGGGGGGCCTGAAGGGGCATCTCTGCAGGCTTCTCTCAGGTAAGGGCCATGGTCTTCCTGACTTCTCACAGAAGCTGACCCAGTGAGCCAGCTGGTGGGGGCAGCGCCCCACTGGGCCTCCCTGAGCAGCGGGAATGGCTGAGTAGGGGCGGGTGGAGAGGAGGGAGGACAGCACTTATTGGGTCTTTGATGCCTAATGCAGATGACAAACAGCGCCTGCATTAGGGCCGGCTGGGAGGAGCGGAGCTGTATCCCATTAGGACCTGTGGGCTACAAGGAGCTAATTGCATTAGGCTGCACTTTATCTCTGGCCTGCATTTCAGATGCTTTGCTTCTGTGAACAGAGCAGGAAACAAAGGGACGAGTGAGTCTCCGGAGGAAAGAACAATTCAATGGACAAGCTTCCTTCTCAGAGGCCCCTGCCCCATTTCTGTCAGTGGGACAAATGGGAGCTTGGGGTTGGCTGTGGGGGTGGGGGCGCTGGGGAGGGGGCTGGGGATTTAGCCACACTCACCGATAGTCCTGTGGCACTTAGGGAACAAAAGCGTGGCTTCTACAGCATTCTCTGTAAACAGAGGGCTTTGCAGAGCGCCCTGCTTGCAGCCAGCTCTGCATTCCCAGCTTCCCCTGGGTGCTCGTGGGCTGGGAGGTGCAGAGGTCCTTCCCATAACCAGAGGCTGGCGAAGGGGAAGGAGCCTGTGGGATGTCCCATTCAGGGCCCTGTCTGGGGGGTGAGGTTTGAAGGACGACACTCCAGCCTCCTCGAGCACCCTCCTTCACGGACAGTACAGAGACCCCTCTGCCAGGAGGGGGTGCTGCAGCCCCTCTCTGCAGCCCGGGGTTCCCGGAGGCCTCTCAGGCCAGAGGCAGGTCTGATTTTCAGGGTCCTCCCGCCCTTGCCATTTGTCGCCCGCTGAATCAGCATTGTCCTCCGCCTGGTACTTTGGGACAGGGTCCGGAAGGGCTCTGGGAGTTTAAAGGCTCTGGGTCTTATGGCAGCGGCTGCCACCAGTAGGGGCGGTTAGGGTTTCCTCCTCCACAGCGAGTAACCCGATTCTGAACTTGAAAACTTTAGGAGTCCCTGTTTTTGCTCTAAAACTGTGGGGTTTCTGAACTTGAAACACTGCACACTTTTGCAAGGGCTTAGTCCCTTGGCTCCAAAACCCTCCTGCCAGGTCATTCACCAATGCATTTTTTGGTTAGTTGATTTTTTCAGTAAACAAGCACTGGGCCTCTGCTCCCTGCCAGGCCCTGCCCCGGGCACTGGGGATGGGGTGACGGAGACTCAGCCCTGCCCTCAGGCGGCTGCTCCCAGCGGAGTGGAGCACTCAGCTCTGCAAATTGTACGCAAGTCAGCCTCCCAAAGGAAGCAGGGGGCACAGGGGTGAGCCCAGAATGGCTGGGTGCAGCCAGGGGTGGCTACAGCAGGCCTACCGCTTGGCTCTGTCTTTCACAACGATTACAGGCAAGTTCTTATGTGCAAGAAAGCCGTTCTGTGAGAAGGGAAACAGGGTCTTTCATTTTTCCCTTTAGGAAAGATAAATAAGGCCACTCTCTCTACTCGCACTAGCAACTTCTGAAGCTACGAGCAAATCACAGCTCAGAAATTTCTATTTATTTATTTATTTATTTTTAAACAATGAAATGAACATTCCTTTCTCCACTCCCTCAAGAAAAAACTGGATACGGTTGTGCATTTTGCCAGGGGCCTGGGCACCCAGGTGGGTGAGGGATGTTGCAGCTGGTGATGGGAATCAGCTGGGCCTGACCGGAGCCCTTCCTCCCGCAAAGGGCTCCAGGCCCAAAGTAAATGCATGGTCTCCAGAGTTCTGGAGGCTTCGGGAGCACTGTGTGCGGGTCCATGGCTCCAGCTCTGAACTGAGCTCCTGCTAAGACTTTCTCCCTTGGTCCGGAGTCCCCAAAGGTCTGTGACTCCACCGAAGGCTCTCCAGGTCTCCCCCAGCCCGAGCAGGCCTCCCCAGTTCCACTTCTCCTTGCCAGGGGGATCCCAGCACAAGAATGCCACAGAAACCAACCAGGAGCACAGCCCAGGCCGGGGGAGGAAGGCAGGACTGAGGGAAGCTCCCCTGGCCCCCTCCCACCTCATCATCTGGGACATCGGTGAAGCCACCCAGACATCTGGCCTTTTGCCAGCGTTCCTGGTCATGTTTCTGCTCCCCTGACATGATGATCCTCTGGGAGGAGTGACAAGAGAGAGGCAGGTGAGGAGAGCCCTCCTCCTGCCTGGTGCTTCAGAGAGGCCCTCTCTGCCCATCACTGGGCTGGGCAGGCTTCTCTCTGCTTCCCTTTAATGAGATGCTAATAGGATGCCTCATTAACGCCGCAGCTTTTAAACCCTAAGCTCTTGTAAATTTTCAAAGGTCACATTTTTACGGCAGCTGACAGCATCCTGCTTCTTTCAGTGACTGAAGAACACTAAAGACCCCGATCCTTTATGGATGAAGCTGGTCCAGGGGCGGGAACCTCACCAGGTGACAAGCCTCACAGGGCCCCTGGCTTGTGCTTTACCAGCCTGGGGAGAACCAGGTACACATCGCCCACCGAGCCGCACTGGAGGCCTGCTCTGTTTGAGGGAAGCTGTGGGGGCCAAAGGTAGTGCACAATGCAAAGATGCCTGGCAGAGAGGGGTCAGGGGGCACTTTTCCTCCCACGAAGCACCTTGTGCCCACCAGGCGATTCACCCATGATGCTGTGACTGCTCAGAGGGGCTACTTTTTGTTAATTTTCCCACCGAGAGGGAGCCCCTTTTTCTACTTTGCACAAAGGTGCCATGTAGGTGAGCAGCATCCCAGGTAGTCAGGAAGGTTTGAAAGATGATGGGATGGAGCTCCCCTGGGGCCCCTCACATGGGAGGAGTGACAACACCAGCACCCATGTCCATCTCCTGCTGATGCTGATAAACCTGTGAACCTTGACCTTCTTCTTTTTTTTTTTTTAAAGATTTTATTTATTTGAGAGAGAGAGAATGAGAGAGAGCACATGAGAGGGGGGAGGGTCAGAGGGAGAAGGAGACTCCCCGCTGAGCAGGGAGCCCGATGCGGGACTCGATCCTGGGACTCCAGGATCATGACCTGAGCCGAAGGCAGTCGCTTAACCAACTGAGCCACCCAGGCGCCCGAACCTTGACCTTCTTGTCACTTGTGTGGTGCTGACAGGGCTGGCAGGGACTGCCTTCTGCTGGGCCTCCCTGAGCACGGCTGGGCCCATCCCTCACAGCAGTGAGCCTCCTCCCCTCAAGGGACCCCGGAGCCCCCGAGCCCTCACCTCCATTTGATTGGTCAGACAAAGCTTCCCTGCTCACTGTGGCCCAAAAGCACCACGGGACACTGGGTCATAGTGATCGTCAAGCTCAGCTCCTGCCCTCGAGGAGTCTACACTAGCAGGATGGGAAAGGCCTGCACCAGGGACCCGGAGGATGACACAGGCTGGGAGAGCAGGAAACAGACCCATGAGGCTATGACAGCTTGGGGCCAGGCCTTTTAAGGGGGCTCACAGCCTCTGCCTGGGTCCCTCAGCTCCCCCCTGTCAGATGAATACCACCAAGTGACTCTAGTCAGCACCACCGAAGCAGCAGATGGTCCAGCCAAGACCTCTCGGAGTTTGTGCACAAATTTGTGAGATACTTTGAAATATTGTTTAAAGCCACTAAAAGAAAAAAGATACACAGTCTACTGTGTATATTGCAAAATAGCAAAAGACCAAAAAGTCATCTGCGTGTTGCTCTTGACATATAAATGCAACAGTTTTGTATGTATCCTTTGTGTTCCACAGAGGATGCCTGCAGCGTAACTCTAGTGGGGACTGTACATAAATGCTTTAGCTAAAGCTGGTGCAGCCTCTCCCCAAGCACACCCCAGCTGGGTGGGGTGGGGGGATGGGGCCTTGGGTGAAAACTGACAAGCCCCAGGGAGGACAACAGCAGTGGGTAACCGGGGGCTGACTGCACTCTGAGCTTGACCTGCAGCCTCGGTTTTGTCTCACGACTCCCCGTAATTTCCACCTAATTTGGAAAAGACAAGTATTGGCTCTGGGTTTTGAGGGCCCCTTCTGATGAAGGACTGCTGTTGATGTGGCCTGAGCCCCACAGTGGACCTTGGGCATCTTCTCTGACTGCCTGGCACCTTGGCAACACCCGCCATCTTGAGGTGGCAGCCAGAAAACTTGCTCTACCAGCTTCCCTTGCAGCTAGATTCCAGGCGTGGGTGAGGTTTTGGTCTGGAAGTTGGGCAACGTGAGGGAGCCGGCACAGCTCCCAGTCCACGGTCTGCAGAGGTTGCTGGTAGAGACCCACAGATCTGGGAGCACACCGATGGTGGAGGCCCTGGGGTCCCAGGCATAGCATCAGCTGTGAAAGCTGCCATTTCCTTTCCCTTCTTACTCTGGAAGGTTCTCAGGGCTCGTCTGAGAACAGCAAGAGTAGGTTCCCACCCAGTTCCCAGAAGAAGTGAATATGCTCAGGCCCCACTGATCACCAGGCCCTGGGCTATGCTGGGGAATCCCATCATGGTGGTGGCTGTGTGCACAGCGGGGCAGGCCACTCCCTGCAAGGAGTGGATGCTTCATCTCCTTCTCAGCATCCCTCCCCCTGCAAGGCACTGAGCCTCTTCATGGTGTCTACTCCACCTGTGGGGACAGGTGGAGGCCAGTTTAAACTTATTCAGTCTGGTATATTGGGGACTGAGTGTAGGAACCTCCCTGAGGCTCTTGCACCATGAAGGTGAGGCCCTAGGAAGGCAATTTTTTCTTGAAGAATGGTATTCTAATGTTGGAAATCCAGGTTTGGGGAGGAGCTGTTTTGGTGTCTGTGTTTTTTAGATTACAGCTGATGTTTATACCTAGGTTGTTGGCTTTCTAGGACTGGCAGGTTGTCAATGAGAGCACAGATTCCAAGGTCACACAGGTAGGGCACTGACCACTGCTAATGTAGGGGTTCTCCAATGTGAATGCACATAAGTATCTGGGGGTGTATGCAAGTGTTAGGAATGCAGGTTTCTGAACCCACCCAGAGCTTCTGGTTCAGTAGGTCTGGGACAGGGGACCCCTGAGTGTGGCGGTTTAATAGGCCTACCAGGGGATATAGGTAGTCCATGGACCTCACTCTGGGGAGCAATGACAGTCTGGATGTTCAAGTTTGCAGGCCTGTGTGCCTGAATGTGGGGGACTGAGGAGCTGAAGCTGCAGGCCAGGTCCTGAATGGGACAGATTTTTGGGTCTTGCTCCGGTGGCTCACGGGAGCCGGCTCCTTGGTGATACCATCTTCATGGACCCCTGGCCCCAACCTCAGTTTCAGAGGGTCAGAAGGACATTTTGTCAGATGCTAAAGCTATAAATCTGTGGCTTCTGGGAAGAGCAAATGACATTTATGGGTCTCTCAGTTCTCATTTCATGATTGCCACCGAACTACAAAAAGGAGAATCATCACAGTTAAATCCCCACTTGGGTCTAGGGGAGGCTCTCCGGAGCCCCCCCCCGACTCTCATTAATGAGGCTGCCCTCTCTGGCCCGCTGGACCCAGGCCGGCGCCCTCGGCCTCCCCTTCAGAACACTGCCATAATGTGCTTCGGAGACCGCTGAAATTTCTAATAATACTAACCAATGATGTGTTAAATTGAGACACTTCTGGCTCGAATGCCGGAAACTGCATGATGGTTTAAAGGACCAGTGCTTACCTTTCTCTATCAATTTGCTGCTAAATTACTGCTTTCGGAGCAACTTACAGAAAAGTAATTCTTTATTTAAATTTTAATTTCAATCTTGTCATTTTAAATATATATTCAGATTCCAATCATATTACAGAATATGATGATGTCTTTGGGGGGCAAGTGTTCCTGCTGGGAACCTGGGTGGGAGGAAGACGATGTGATGGGGGAGGGTAAGGAGAGCCCAGTAAGGAGGGAGTGACCCTAGGGGACAGCTGGACGAGGGCAGCGCATGTGCTGGGGTGGGAGATAGAATTGGAGGCCAGTGGTCGGCCTCTAACCTGGCCTTGTGACCCCAGGCTTTGTGCCCTGCCCTGAGGGTCTCCAGCAGCCACTGACCACTTCCTGCGCCTTCTCTTCACCACAAGGGCCCAGCAAGCCCAGCTGTAAACACATGCCAGGCACAGATGAGATGGGGCTGCCTGGACTGCCGCCATCCTAACGGCTCACATTTATTGGGCACCATCTACACGCCAGGCACAGGCATGCTGTGATTTCCTTCCATGAGGAGTTCGTGATTTCACCTGTATTTTACAGATGAGAGTAATAGGGTCCAGAGAAGTTTGATAATAGCTAGAATAGGCCAGACTCGGGCCTCTAACCCACGTCTATTCTATCCTTAGACGCTCCGAAGTGATCTGGGATGGCTGGAATGTTCCCAGGCCACCCGGCTCCAGCCCGCCCCTGCTGTGGCCAACAGCCCCATAAAGCGGTTCAGCCACGTCTACGCGGCACCCTCTGTACCTGCTGGGATAACACTTAGACCCCTCCCCTGGTGCTCTGAGTACCAGCCATGGCCTCCCCTCTCCCCACTCTGTCCAGCCCAACCGAGCCTCTGACCCTGACAGCATGCTGGGCTTCCCTCATGTCTCCCACTCCCTCGGGCCTCCCAGACCCTAAACTGCCACCGATGTGTTCCCCCAAATGCCGCCAGTGGGGTCTCGACACTGTCTAGTGGGGCCAGTTCTTCAATCTCAGAGCAGGGAGGTACAGACACCTCGTCCCCTCTCCAGCGCTGATGGTGCTGCAGGGCCCACCTTCCCGTCCCTTCTGTCTCCAGCTCTTCCCTCCGTCCCTCCCTCTCATCAGCAGCCCTTGCCCTTGGCTTTCCAACACAGGGACCGAAAGCCTGAAAACTCGTTGCCTGACCACTCCACCTGCCACTCCAGCATCCATCTGCCTTCCTCTTTCGCGGTCATGCCCTCCGTGGGATTCTGGACGCCCCACCTCTCCTCTCTAGCTGTGCCCACCCCTGAGATTCACTGCGGCCATCCTCTGCCCCTGACCTCCTCCTTCCTCCTCCTTGAAACCCCCTTCCCTTCTGTTTCTGGAACAATGCTTTTCCTGGTTTTCTACCTAAACTGCTTCTGTGCCGATCACTGGCTTCTCCCACGTGGCCCGCCCCAGGGCTCATGCCAGGCCCCCTCTCTCCCTCTCTCAGGGCTATTCGGGCCTTAACTTCTCTCATAATTATTTTTCTGATAGGAAACATCTGCGAGGTAGCCATTGTTTTTGATAGAACCCGGCTTCCTGTAGTATTCTGGAAGTGCATTTGCTTTTTCCTTTCCCCACATCAAAGTCTGTACCTTGGAGACCTTTCCGCTAAAGGTGCAGCTCAGCTGGCTCCCCTTGCAGACGTGAGGCAGCCATGGCTGGGTCTCGGTTCGGGGCTGTGCTCTCTCGAGGGCCCCGTCTGGGCCCCCAGCCCCTTCCTCCAGCTGCCCACCCCCACAGATGGGCCTCGTGGACAAAAGACATGATAAATCTGGCAGCACCTTACAACTCAAAGCTTTCAACTTTCCTCTAACAACTTTCAACTGAAAACTTCTTAGTCCCATTTCCAAGTTACTTTTCATCCATTACAAAACCCACAAAATTTTCAAAGGGGCTTTGAAATAAGAGCACCTAGGAAAAAAAAAAAAGCCCATCACAAATGAAGGTCTTTGAAAAGAAAGAGGCCCTTTCCTGTGCTTCAGTTCCCTCTGATATCAGTTTCCCTTTCATTCCGCTGAAAGGTGCAGGGCAGGCCTGGCCCTCAGCAGACGCCTGTGATGTGAGGGAGCGAGTGGCCCAGACGGACAGACGGGGCTGAGGAGGAGCGCGGGGCACCCGCTCGCAGCGCTGGGATGGGCCTTTCATCGCCTCCCCGCCCCCGCCCCGACAGCCGTTGCTCCTTGTAACCCGCGTGGCCTGCTCAGAGGCCCAGCTGCCCTGCGTGACCCCGCTCACCTTGGCCTTGGTGGGAGCACAGCTCCCCTCTGGAGCACGGCGCCCGTGTTCATTCTTACCAGCAAAGTGGGCGGGAAGGGAGGCACGGCAAGACAGCCTTGCTGCGGCCTTTGATGGGACATTTCCCACATGCCGTCCCTGCAGGCAGTGACACTCCGGGACCACCCCTCCACCTCCCAGCCTCAGAGCCCGTGACACGGCCACCCTCGCCAGGGTCAGCTCCAGACTCACAGATGCACAGCCGACAATTGCCGTTGTAGTGCCTTTGTCGTTCTCAGATTTGAAATCCTCCGTGAGTCTGTTGAGGAACGGTCCTCTGTGCAGGTGTGGGGCTGAGCTGGGAGCGGGTGTGGGGACACACATGTGTCCCTGGCTGAACTATGTGCTGGTCCGGCCTGGCCCTCAGACGCCTGGACTCTGAGCACCCAATATGAATTCTGAACCAGGCTCCCAGGGGATGCAGCGGGCTCTCTCTGGGCCAGGGACCGGCCTGGCCACTCTGCCCCACGAGGCCCTGCCAGGCCCTCCCTAGTGGGCATCCTGGGATTAACCAAGCCCGCCTTGGGTGCAGGACTCACCCTGGAGCCAGCAAGAATCCCCAAATGAGCTCTGGCTGGCTGTCTGCATCTCCCCCAGGGGGTCCTTTCTTCAACAAACACCTAACACTCCTTTTAAAACTCCTGTGGTCTACCCTTCGAGTCGTGGGCCTCGGCAGAGGATTCCTGATTTTTTTTCATACAAAGGCTTGCCGGAGAGAGGGGACAGTTCTGAGTTCTGAAGGCCTGTGCCGTGGGACTCGCACGGCCGACTCTCCGAGCGTGAAGTTAACTGAGAGCTCGGCAAGGCGGGCCTGACACAGACATCTTTAGCGACCTCATTAGAGCCTGAACAAGAGAGGGGATTGTGGCAGGGTAGCCCCAAGGTCAGGCAGGACAATGAAACAAACAAGGCAGCACAAATGTCCCTGTGAAACAGCTCCTCAGACGGGGTGGCACCGCCGAAGGAGCTAAAATACTATTGCCAGGACTTCAAGACTTCACTGAAGCACGTCAGCACCCGAGTGTGTGTTCAGGAGTGGAGCCTAGATTCTGACGCGGTATGGGACAGACCAGCTCTGCGGTGGAATATTCCAGAAGCATGCAACGAGGGACTCCGTGAACACCTTCCCAGCTTCCCGGCCCTCTCTCTCTCTCTCTCTGCTTTCTGCTTGCTCAGGCTCTCTGTCAGGACAACTTGCAGCCAGGCAGGGCCCTGAGGGAGAAGAGTACCCTCTGGCCACAGTCCAGCTCAGCTCCCTCAGTTCAGAATTGAAGTGGTTTGAGTTATTTTATTTTATTATTTTTTTAAAGGAGATGGCATCATTCAGCACCAGTCCATCTCTTCAGAGAGCTTGCTGGGTAGACAGATTCTGTCCCAACTCACTGGAGGTCCGGGTGCAAGAGGGAAAGCGGTAGAAGGGGATGGGAGTCACAGGGAAGCAGCCCTCTCGGGGCAGGTAAGTCTCTCTTCCTCAGGAGTGACAACTGAGGACGAGCAGGGTGGCGGGTGACCAGAGCAGCAGAAGGCCCTGGCCCTGCTCTGCAAGGGGCTGGCGTGACCACTCTACCGTATCCTGGGTGCTTAGACCTGGCTCCGCACGGAGACGGCTGAGAGATGGCATGCAGGGTTGCCACCTGTGGCTGCTTGCTCTGGGCCCCTGCGTCAGGTTGAGGGGTCCCAGACCAGTCCCCTCCACTGATGCCCCGTCCTCAGCGGGTGCCCAGACTGCCCGGTCCAAGGCTGCCTTCCCTTCACCGCCGAGTGAGGCCTCCTCCCTGCCATGCCCTGCTGCCTGGCTACCATAGCTTCGTCCGTCCCGTGCCGGGGCTCATTGGCTTCTAGGGTATCATTCATTCATTCATGCATTCATTCATTCCTTCACCCCACACTTACCGAGAAACTAACCTGTGCTGGACACACAGTGGTGAATAGTCTATGGCCTAGGAGAGCACACAGGCTGATGGAGGAACCATAATCAGAATGATAACAGCCAACAGCTGTGGAACCCTTAGATGTGCCAGTTTACAATCCTCAAGGCCTGGGGGTTGTTTGAGGCCAAGGTCTGGCGGTTCGTCTCTGTTCTGTACTGAGTCGGCCCAGGCAGCCATAAAAAATACTGTAGACTGGCTGACATAACAACAGAACTTATTTCTCATGCTTCTGGAGGCTGGAAGTCCAAGATCAGGGTGTCAGCATGGCTGGGCTCTGGTGAGAGCTCTCCTTGGTCTGCAGATGGCTGCCTTCTTGCTGTGACCTCACACGGCACAGGGAAAATTCTAGTCCCTCTTCTTATAAAGACACCAATCTCTTCATGGGGGCCCCACCCTCATGATCTCATCTTAATCTAATTATCTCCCAAAGTCCCCATCTCCAAATACCATCACGGTGAGGGTTAGGGATTCGACATATGAATTCTGGGGGGACACAGTTCAGCCAGTTGCACCTGGAAAGCATGCACACAAGGAGGGTTTGGAAAATGCTGGCTGAATGGAGTGAACCTTGGTCTGCTGGCTGTTTCTGGGCTCCACCAGACCCGGGGGGTGGGGGGTATTTAATAGAGGGACACCCATGGGCCTGACCAGCATACGATGGGTCTGCCCATGAGCCTGAGCTCTCATTTTCTGATGGTTTGCTTTTTTCCTCTCACAACATAATCTCCATGATCTCTAGTCTTTCCTGAATGCTGTTGGAAGGCTTGTTGTATTTATCTCAGGAGAATCTGCTGTGCCCCTGTGCAATTTTCCATTGTCATGGTTCATTTTAATTTCCTCTAAGGCTGTTGGCCACTCTTCTTTTCAGAAATAGCTTGTTCCACTTAATAAAAGCGCTTAAATATGCAGACACGAGAAGTTTCCTTTGCTTGCTCCTAAATATCACAGTAAGTGGAGTGAATTCCGCGTACCCTGCCTCATGCAGTTAGGCTGAGCACACGCCAGGTGGCTTCCCAGGAAGGAGAAGCTTGGAATGAAAGGTGCAAGGATAGAAACAGGATCCAAGATTTTCTAGGGGAAACCCAGCCAGTCTGGACGCCACACATTACATTGTCTGGCTGACAGCACGCAGGTCTCCCGAAGCGCCTCCCCTCTCCAGAATGATCAGGGCTCTGCGACTGAGGCCTGCTCCCTCTCTAGCTTGCCCTGTGACCTTGCACAAATCAGTTTACCCCTCAGAGCCCCTGCTTCTTCACCTATAAAGCCTGCATGATAATCCTGCTCCCAGAGACTGATTTCAGTGAAGAGAGGATGTCCCCTGTTTCCAGGGCCTGGCACAGAAGCTGGGACAAAGCAAAGAGCACACAGCATTCAGGAAATGGCAGCTCTTCTGACTATAAGGGGACCCAAGAATGCAAGAAGGATGCTGTGTCCACGGCAGTCTTTCTTCTAAATCATTTTGCTCTGGGCTACTGGGGCCAGAGGATCCCCGCAGGCTGTGGATTATGGAGAAAGGACAAAGGAGAGGAAAGCAGGATGAATCTAAATTCACACACCACACCTGTGGGGAGCCTGGTTGTTTGGCCACGGGACCAACGCCAGGGCACCATGGGCTCGGTGGCAGCTAATCCGAATTGCAGTTCAAATTCTTAGAGCTGTGTTGGGCTTGTAGTCCCAGAGAGCCAGGGGCAGAGTCACAGGGCACCCTTCTTTGGCTTAACTAACAACACTTAGGAACCAAGAGTCTAGGGTGCCCGGTGGATGGGAATAGGAAGGAGGAGGCAGGAGTCATGGACTTAAAATTCCTGATAGAATGGCAGGTCAGGAAGCCAATTCTTACCCTGTGGGGCTCAGCAGGACGTGGAAGCCTCCTGGCCCTACAGAGAAACCCCAGGCTTAGCTCTGGGGTTGGGGGGGGGGGCGGGCGGGGCCCAAAGTGCCCCAGGAGAGGGAGGTTCAGGCAGCCATGTGCCGCTCACCCTCAACACCAACTGCTGCTCCCGAGAATCACCTCTAGGGGGCTGTTCACTTCTATAAATACCCCCCAAATAAGCCCGTCCCCTCACTCTGCATCCAGGGTCAAGCCCTGACACCACAGCGTACATTGCTCAGGCAGGGGTAATTTATAGATCCACTTGAGGTCACTGGTAAGTTGAGAGCAGAGATAGGGGAACCCTCCCAACCTGGACCTTGGTCACAGCCAGCCCGTAGCTCTCCTCTTCTGCGTCTGTGTCCCTGTGAATACTAGACTCCAACCACCCACAGGGTATGCATTCTACAACCCTGCCCCTGGACGACACACAGGTTTACACGTGCATGCACGTTCACAAAGATGCACAAGAGCACACACACACATTTGCCTACTGACACACACGTACCTTCTCCACTCCCACACAAACCCACACGGCCCCAGCATGCTCGGGCTTGGGGGGGGCACTCCAGCCCCCACAGGGCAGGGGATGCCAGCACACGCCCCCTGCTTGCCCCACAGAATCTTTTTTTCTCCCACAGCTCTGAAACACAGAGTCCCCCATGGCCACTTTGAGCTTCCCTCCCAGACACTTTTTCCTAAATCAGCTTCCAATCTGACTCATTCCAGTTTTAAAACAAGAAAACATCAACAAACATGATGGAGGGAAACAGATGGTAACAATTACAGGAGGGAGAAAACAGAGCCGTTCCCTCTAGAAGGGGCAGGCAAACATATTGTCCCCAGACAGTGCATCGCCCCCCAGTTGCCCCTATGTGAACCCGGGTGCCGGGCTCCCCGGGACCATCCCCACCCCAGGGGACGGGCCAGCCCTGGAGGGGCCATGAAGGCCTCCAAGCACCACAGGGCAAGGCCCCCCAAACTGGCAACAGCCTGTTCTCCAGGGAGGGAAGTTTGGACGTTCCAGCACATTCCAGGCTACCTCACTACCTCTGACGTCCTGTCTAAGGCCCGAGATGTGGGTGGGACGCTTCCTCCCCTGCTGTGACCGGCCCTGACTGCCCTTCAGGACTGCAGCCGCCTGTCTCACCTGCCAGAGCCCCTGAGGGCAGGACAGGGTCTCTCACTGTGGGTGGTGGCGTGTGCCAGGCTGCCTCGTTCAAAGGCAAATCCTGCCACTTACAAGTGGGATGAGCTGAGCCAAGCCAACAGACCTCCCTTTGCCACCGTTTCCTCACCCCTAAAATGGAGATAATTCTAGAACCTACACCATACGAGTATGAATTAATATGTGCAAAGGACGGAGGACCGGGCCCAGTGCACATGGATGTCCCATGGGGAAGTTGTCTTGTTGTTACGACCCATGCAGACAGCCAGCTTCTTGTCAAGGTCTGCCGAGTGGAGGGCATTCCAGGCGGGGGAAGCCACGCACTGAAGGTAGGGCCGAGAGGATAAGCCCTGCTGTTGAGGCAGGGTGCCCGAGGGCCCGGGAGCAGCAGATGGCCAGGGCCAGGGTCCTGAGATGCAGTCTGCTGTTCTCTGTCTCCTGTCATTTCTCCATCCTGTGTGTTTTGAGCAGGACAAGGGCTCTGCCCTCTGGCAGATCAGATTGGTGGAGACAGGCAAGGAAACAGGTGCATCCAGGGGAGATCAAGTGCTGTGACAGAGGGGGGCACCCACCTTAGCCCTGTGGGCCTGGGAAAGCTGCCTGGGGGAGAGGCTAAGTCCCGAGTGGCAGGAGGAGGGGTGTGGGGGTGGAAGGACAGGTAATGGGCAGTTCTGGGCACAGGGGGCATGATGCCTTTGGGGGTCAGAACAGCAAGGCATCAAGAGTGAGGGGTTCAAGTCATTACTGGAGTGCCCCAGGCAAGGATTCAATGTCTCCGAGCCTCAGTTTCCCCATCTGCCGGATGAGGATTATAGTTCCCTCCATCCCAAACCTCGTGTGAAGAATAGAAGTAAGATTGTGTATCAGAAGTCCCTAGTTGACTCCTAGCATGTGAGGTGCTCACCACAGGGGATCTCCGTGAACCCACCTTTGGGACAGGACTTTCTCCCACGGGTCTTGTCTTAGCCACGTTTACACACTCGAGCTCTCACGCAGGGTAAACGTTCCCCAGCACACCAGTGATACTACTATGGATTGAAAGTCTGTGCTCCCAGAATTCATATGTTGGAATACTAACACCCATGTGATGGTGGGGGGCCTTTGGGAGGTGATTAGATCTCAGAGGTGGAGCCCTCACAAAAGGGATCGGTCCCCTCTCTGTTCTCCAGTGAGGAAACCGGATCAGTCAGCAGGCTGCAAGCTGAAAGAGCCTCTCACCAGAACCTCACGGTGCTGGCATCCTGACCTCAGCCTTCCAGCCTTCTGAACTGTGGGAAATAAATGTCCGCTGTTGAAAAGCCCCCCAGGTCATGGTAATTTGTTCAGGCAGCCCGAGGTAGATAACACACGCACCCTCCCACATGTTCACATACAAGGAGACACTAGTTGGCACGCACTGTAGAGGCCATATCTCCCCCTTTGCTCCCATCTGGTCCCCTCTCCCACCCCCGGACTCTGCTGAGCCTCTGGCCTATGGGAGGTGCCGTGGCTGCCCCTATTCCAGGGCCCTGGATAAGGTGGGCTGCATTTAACCACCACAGAGATCCATCACTCTGTTCTCATTGTGTCAGGCGGCAGCAGGCTGTGGAGGCTCCGGGATGAAGGGGAGGAGGGTATATTCTATCCCTTCTGGCCCCCTCCCAGGGCCTGTTCCTTACAAATGTGCATCAGGCAGCTTCTCTGTTAAGCATCCCGAAATAAAGAGGGGAGACTCTCTGCCACACGCTATTTTGGCAGCTGCTTCTATTTTAAAACGTATTGACATCCCCTCTTGTTCTCCTGGGGGGCTCAGCATTTTCAAATTCTTTCCGGTCCATCCATTTCCTGGCTTGGAGGAGGCTGTCCTGTTTGCACCAGGGGCCAGCATGGTCCTCTCCTCCTGTTTGCTCCGGGCACCCACTGCTGTTCCTTCTTCGGCTCTCTGGGTAACCTGGACAAGACCTCTCTCTCCTCTGGGCCTCATGCACCACCCCGTTGGAAAATAGCAGAGGGTCTTTGCTGTCCCCTAATGTGTGTCTTGAGCTGCCGGGCTGTGCGCCATTTAAGAGCCATTTACTTGCTCTCTGAACGCTGGTCCGGGCACGGGGGCCTGGTTTCCCCGGCAGGTTTGCCTCCCAGCTGGTCTCATCATATGGGCATACAACGGCCTTGGTTTGCACTTCCATCTCTGTGGGCTTGGCCTTCTAAGTGTTGGTGTTTCTCAGGGTGCGATGATATTCTCGTGCCTTCCTCTGCTACACCTGCACGCAACCCTGCTTGCACTTCTGGACCTAATTATTGCCCAACTGCCAAGTCTTCAGCACCTGTAATTCCAGACCCCACATGTTCAAATGCCGAGCAGACATCTCCACTGGGATGTTTTGCCTGCACCTCAAACTCAGCCTGTCCTCCTCCCCAGATCTGCTCCTTCTGCCCTATGTTGGGCTCCAGACCTGGTCCCAGCCCCACTGTGACGCAGGCAGGAGCAGGGACTGAGTTGTGGCGGCCCCTTCCCACCACTGCTCTCCTCCACCAGCAGCCTTGTGGAGGCTCTCTTCCGGGGTTCTCCCCGCAGCCTGCACCACCCTGCCCCTTAGTCTAGCTTCCACCCGGCCCCCCGGTCACCCGGTGGGGGGTCCACCCCAATCTCTTCGCTGTGTTGCAGCCTGTTTTTTTTTTTTTTTTTCCTAAAATGTAAGTATGACCATGTCACTCTTCATCTAAAACTCTCCAGCCCCATAGTCTAAGGGGTGAAGTCCAAACTCCCCGATGTGGTTCCCAAGCCCTGCGGGTCTCCTGGGCCCCATCTCTTATCACTCCTAGCCTGCTCCTTCATCCTCACCAGCACTGCCTGGCTCATGGTCGGCAGCTTCATGTCTCCACACCTTGGCCTAGGGGTATGTACTGAGCTCCCCTTCACCAAGGCTCACTCCATTGTATCCTTGAAGACTCCACTCAGGCATCCTCTCCTGAGAAGCGTTCCCTGAACAGCTCCCTGTCCTGGCTGGGCCACAGGTATCACCTCTGGGCTCCCAACACACCCACGAAGATGGAGCCCCGTGTGTTCCTATTTGCTCGTCTGTCCCCACTAGGTCATGAATTCCTTGAAGTTGAAGACTGTGCTTTGCCTTCGGGAAAGGGTCCGGGACATAGTAGGTGCTCAGTAAAGGTTTCAGGGGTGAATGAAGACTTACTAGGGAAGCTTCTCCATGATGCTCTGAGAGGGTGGGTCTTTATGCAGTTGTTGGCTTTACCAAGGCCCCAGAAAGGCCTCCAACTCTCTCTCTCTCCCTGGTAGGGTTCCAGGGCGAAGTGTGTTTTGAGTCCTTTCTAATCAAGCTGTCAATGGGGAGTCCCGACACCAGCATTGATTTTTCACCAAAGGGGAGGCGGCTTCCCCTCTGCATTCTGCATCCTGGCCGTCAGTTCATGTGTTTAGACCCCAGTCTTCTGTCCTCACAGACCAGGCCCACTTTCGGGCCACTGGGACCTGGTTTTCTAAAATCAGGGTCAGAGTTCCTGCCACTGAGATGCTTGGACTTCTAGAGGAGCCATAGCCAATGTCCACACAGATGGACCCATACCCTTGATCCATTTCTTCCCACCCCTCTGGGAGCACCCACTGGCCTCAAAATAGTCCACCGGCCCAGGCTGGAACCAGACACTTAACACTGCAGGAGAAGCGAGCCCTAGCTCTCCCCTTAGCCCTGGAGATGCCCCCAAGTGTGAGCCTCACCTGCTGCAGAGACCGTCACAGACCGTTTCATTCCCATTTTCCTTTCCCTTCTTGCAGGGGATGGGCAGAGGAACAGTCACTGAGTCCGGGGACCCAGTGGCAGGGGCTCTGGCTGGAACCTGCCACCTGCAATTGAGAGGCCACCCTTCCTCAGCTGAGTGGTTGCAGCTGCTGGGTGTATGTCTGGCTGCTCTGTCTCCCAGGAGCCAGGTTCAGGTCTGGTTCAGGGACAGGTAGCGGACAACACAGCCGGTGTGGCCAAGTCCCCGTATATATGTGCTTGTGCAGTGCCCTTCTCTGCTTGCATAAGCCATGTCCCCTGCAAAATGACATGTTCATGGAGGCATGCCTGGGATTGTCAACTTGTCTAGGCCATGGTGCCCAGGTATGTGGTCATACACTATGCTGGATGTCTCAGTGAGGGTATTTTGGGCAAGATTAACATTTATTATTTATTTATTTATTTTTAAGTTTTTATTTAAATTCCAATTAGTTAACATACAGTGTACTATTAGTTTTGGGTGTACTGAGATTAACATTTAAATCAGTGGACTTTGAATAAGTAGATTGCTCTTCCTGTTGGGGGTGGGCCTCATCCAATCAGTTGAAGGCCTAAATAGAACAGAAGATTGACCTCTCCTGAGCAAGAGGAGATTTTGCCAGCAGACAGCCTTTGGACTTGAACCGTAACATTGACTTTTCCCTGGGTCTCCAGCCTGATGGTCCACCCTTGCCTGCTTCCATCATCACATGAGCCAGTTCTGTAAAATAAATATTCAGTCACTATATGCATCCTATTAGTTCTGTCTCTTTGGAGAACTCTCATTAATAAATCTCATTTATCAAAATTGCACCTTTCTTGCATAAGGACTAGTGGGCATTGTGGAAGGGAGATCTGTCCCTCATACGGGGCATATGTATTGTATCTTCATTAAAAGTTTGGGCATGCCCTGACTTGAAGGGTCCCAGGTCCTGGCGAAATGGGCCCCTGGTGAAATGGGTGATGTTTTTTTTTTTTTTTAAAGATTTTATTTATTTATTTGAGAGAGAGAATGAGAGAGAGCGAGTACATGAGAGGGGGGAGGGTCAGAGGGAGAAGCAGACCCCCCGCCGAGCAGGGAGCCTGATGTGGGACTCGATTCCAGGACTCCAGGATCATGACCTGAGCCGAAGGCAGTCGCTTAACCAACTGAGCCACCCAGGTGCCCATGGGTGATGTTTTTATAGCAGAAGAATCACTACTACATCCCAGGTTGTGACTTTCCAGGGCAGGCAGTCTAGCAGGCCTCCAAGTTTTCAAAAAAATGCAAACCTGGCCATGCCACTCCTGTTTCAAGCTCCTCAGGGGCTCTACATTGTCTTCAGGGCAAAGCTTGAGCCCTGCCACGCAGTCCGTGACTACCCCCAGGACCAGGCCCCAGTCTGGTCTCCAGCTTCATGCCACACCACACTCCTCACATGCTCTTGAATCCTCCCTCCCCACCCCCACCTACTCTTTTCTTGTCTCTCTGCCTTTGTATTTCCAGTCCTCACTGGAGTGCTCTGCCACCACCTCTTTGCTTGCCTAACTGGAACTTAAACTTTAGCACAGGTGTTACCTCCTTCAGGAAGCCTTCCCTGACCACTCCCTATGCCCAAGTCTGGGCTGTATCTTCCTCCTCTGGGCTGTGATAGGGCTCAGGGCTGATCTTGATCTTGAGACTCCTCACAGAGTATTGTCTGTTTCCTCCTCCCAGCTGTGAGTTCCTTGAGAGCCTGGGCTGGGACATAGTTGGCATGGTAAGTGTTTGTTGAATGAATGAGTGAGAGTACAAATGAAATAGTAACTTCATATGGTTTCTCTTGGGTTTTTCCCAGTTGAAATGCTCTGGTGGGTCACAGACTCATTTTTGCACCATTTTCATGGACAGGGTAATGTTATTGCCAAGGCTCTAAAGTCATGTGTCAGCTCCTGGGTATTGATAAATCTGGTGAAAAGTGCTGATGATCTAAAATAAGAAAATGATAACAAAATTTTATTGAGCATTAACTCTACTAAGTACTGAGCTAAACTTTTTACTATCTAGTCTAATCTACTCCTCATAACTAGGTTCATTAAGTAAGCCTCAGAGAGGTTACTTAACTCGCTCAAAGCTGCACAGCTAACAAAGTGGAGTTGGGATATGAAAATCTGTGTACTTAGCTGCTGAGCTTCAAAGGCTAGGAAGGAATTCTCAAGCCCTGCTTAGTATTCTTATTGTTTTAAGTCTTGGCAATAGTGCCTAGGTGAGCTATATAATCTGTACCAGCTGGAGCCCCCACCCCATAAGGACCCCATAAAGGAACCCCCAGACACGGCTGGCCCCTGGGTGTAGATGCCAGGTGATACCCAGTCTCTCAGGCAGGACTCTCAGCTCCTCTCAGTTCAGGCTTGGGTCTGTGTCCTGTGGCCCCTCCTCCACCCTCCTGTCGGCCCCAGGACCCTGTTGCCTGGACAAAAACAGAGGCTGTGCAGGTAAACAGGAGTCAGGATCTCTCTGTGGCTGAGGTCCTCCTTGGGAGATGCAGTTAGTGGGAAGGCAGCTGCAAGACAGCTGGAGGGTTTTCTGGTGTTTTACCAAAGCACGTCTGAGTGGGAGGGACTCTTCCAGGGATCTGGGTCGCGATCACAGTAAAAGGGCGTCTACAGCACTCCAATGATGATAGGTTTTATTTTTAGGAGCTCAGCAGTACCTTGGGGGGTAAGCCCAGGCCAAGCTGGGAGAGGGGATGTGGAGCCGGGCCCGAGTCCTTTGCTCTCCCAAGGGCCATTCTGAGTGGGAGGAGCCAGGAGGTGGGAGAGGCTAGGGCTAGGCCCATTTCCCTGTCCCTCATGTCACCCTCTCCTCATTTCCATTCACAGCCTCTGATTTTCTCAGCAGAGAGGTACAACTGGAGAGCTTTCTAGAGCCACTGGCCATATTTTGAACAAGTGGGAGATTCAATGACTCTCTTCTCTCATAGAAAACATAGCTGATTTGGTCAGGTTATGGACTCAGGGAAGATTGTAATATTTCAATCCCTGATTTATTAATGTCTCCTTATTTTCAGGGTTCTCCAGAGAAGCAGAACCAATGGGAGATACGTGTGTGTGTGTGTCTATATATATATATATATATATATATATATATATATATATATATGAATGAAGAGATTTATTATAAGGAATTGGTTCATGTGATTATGGAAGCTGAGAAGTCCCAAGATCTGCAGTTGGCAAGCTGGAGACCCAGGAGAACCAGTGGTGTAAGATAAGTCCAAAAGCTAGCAGGCTTGAGGCCCAAGAAGAGCCAATGTTTCAGTCTGAAGGCAGGAAAAAACCCAATGTTCCAGCTCAAGCTGTCAGGCAGGAGGAGTTCCTTATTCGTGTGAGGGTTAGCCTTTCTGCTCTATTTAGACCTTCAACTGATTATATAAAGCCCACCCACATTAGGGAGAGCAATCTGCTTTACTCATTCCACTGATTCAAATGTTAATCTTAGCCAGAAACACACCCTCACAGACACATCGAGAATAATACTTGGCCAGATATCTTGGCCTCCCTTGGCCCAGTCCAGGGGACACATAAAATTAACCGTTACACTATCTACTACAAATTTCACAATTATATCGCCTCTTGTTGCAATTTTTGTATGAATCTGTGCTCTGGGTAGGGAGAGTCCAGGCAGGGGGGAAAAAAAAAACCCCAAACAATAAGAATACTAAGCAGGGCTTGAGAATTCCTTCCATGATTACAGAACTTTTCCGCTGGTTCTGCCTTGCCAGTAAATACTGCCCAATCCCAGGAGAGGCAGGGTCTGCCTCTCCTCCACCCCCGCCCCCAGCAAATCAAATAAATAAGCCGCTTCCCAGCCACATCTGCTCCCACATCCCAGCATATGCTCTGCCTCGCTTGCTTCGTAGCTGTTCAGACTAAATGGGCAGTGTCTTCTGTGCTTCCAACACCCTTGGGTGCTTCTCCTGGCCCGGCCTTCCTAAGCTGCTGCTCATGCATTACCCACAACAGCAAAAATGTCCCACTGGTGGTTTCAAGATTCCTAAAAAATAGATTCAAAACATCTTTAATACTCTCTGAAGAAGCAAAGTATCTCAGAAAAAGCTGTCACCGTTAGTACTGCTGATATTATCCAGACTGAGGGCTGATCAGCAAGGCAGCTGCAGCCAATGGGCATTCTGCAAGGCTGCTGCTGGAGGGCACCTAGCCTGTCTGCCCACTGTTTACACTCCCGAGAAAGGAAGCTGCCGACTTTCCGAGTGTTTGCCTAATGCCCTTTTACATAACCTGGGAAAGAGTCACCCTACTCGAAGGCGATAGTTCCCAAAAAACAGCCATCCCCTATTTTTTTTTTTTTTTTTGAAGATTTTATTTATTTATTTGACAGAGAGATAGCGAGAGCAGGAACACAAGCAGGGGGAGTGGGAGAGCGAGAAGCAGGCTTCCTGCCGAGCAGGGAGCCCGATGCGGGGCTCGATCCCAGGACCCTGGGATCATGACCTGAGCCGAAGGCAGACGCTTAACAACTGAGCCACCCAGGCGACCCCAGCCATCCCCTATTAACACAACATCCCCGAAAAGAATGCCGACCGTGACCGTTTCTACAGCAATAACAAGTCCTGCCTGGAAGACCTTTCCCTTCCTTTTCTTCCTGTCCCAGAGCCAGGAGCACAGAGCTCCGGCTGAGCCTTCCAAGGCAGCCAGACAGAGGGAAGGCTCAATGAAGTATTAGGTATGCGAGCTTCACGGTGCCCCAAAGCCAGCAAGGAACTCCCTGCCCCCAAAGGACAGGGAGCGGGGTGGGCTGCAGGCCCACACGGGCCTCCCCGTCGGGTGACTCCCGCGAGGGCCTGCAGCGTGTGCCCTGCCTGACCGAGGAGGATGCGGCCGGGGAATCAGCTACTTGGATTTGCCAGGTTGTTTACCCTCGTTTCTTTCTGAAGGTTAATGTTATGGGCAATCAAAGCAAGCTGAGAGGAGGAGACGGAGAGGCAGAAGAATGGAAATCTTCAAACCAGGAAAAGGTTTCGTTTACTTTTGGTAAATAAAAGTGTGTTCATATTTTCACAAAGATATTTCTATTTCGCCAGCTTGCTATTCAAGCGGCGCTGGGCAAACACGCTGTGATGTGGTCACACCTCTGATCCAGGGAGAAATGGAAAACGGAGACCCAGTGTAGGGATTCCCTGTGGTCGTCCCTTAGCCTCAGAAGTCAGAACAGCTTCCCGTAGCAGATGCCTAACGAGGCTCTCCCATCCTCTGCCTGCCTTGGTCTGAGTGGGGATCCTGTCGTGAGCCATCCCAGGAAGAGCGCCAGAGACCTCCCCTGCCCCGGCCTCAGCACGAACCACAGCACCCCCCCTCCCACCCTCCGTGTCCTTGGACAGGCCACCGGCCTTCTCCCAACCTGTTCCCCGTTTTTCTGGGGGGGGGGTCTGTCTCACAGTCCACGGGGTGGCAAGAGTGATGGATGCAGAACCCGCAGCTCGGGTCCCTCCAACACGAGAGCTTGTATTATCATTCTCATCATTCTAGAAAATGTCTTCGAGAATTGTTTGCTTGGTGATTGAAACTGTGTTTCTTTTTAATAAAATCTTGATTTGAAAAAGGCCTGAAGGCACCTCTGTTTTCTCTATTCAGCAGGGCAGGGAGTGTGGCGAGGGCGACATTTAGACGTCCAGCGTATGCCTCCCTCTGACCTGCCACGCTCTGTTCTCCTCCTTCCATCTTTCCCTCTTCTTCCGAGCTGAAGAGAGGTTAGATGAGGTAAAGTAAGAGCTCTGAGGCTCCCACCAGAATAAGGTGCACCCAGGCTGGCTCCGGGGAAGAGGGAAGAAGAGAGGCTGGTGAGAAAAGAAGGCCAGCTGCTCCCGGGGGCTCCCTGGACCAGAGGATCAGCCGGGGAGTCTGTGGGGCCTGGGGGGATAAGCTGGGGGCGTGCTGCCCCTGGGGAGGCAGGGCTGGAGCAGGCCTGGCTCAGAAGGTGGGGCAGAGGGGTCCACAGCCCGGCAACCTCATCCCCATCAGCCTGAGGGGACCGGCCTTGGGATCCCCATCAGCCTGAGGGGACCGGCCCTGGGATCCCTCACGGGGAGGAATCGAGGCCTGGAAGGCCAGGGGCCACAGGGAGCCTGGTTCCCCAAAGAGACGCAGAGGTGGGTCTTGCAGGCCCTGGAGCCGGGGCAGGAATGTTTGCTGACAGGGGACGGAAATGAGCAGAGGCTTATGCTGAATGAGGGGACGATGGCCTCGCTTTGCTAAAGGCCAGTGTAGCTGAACCGGACTGATGTGGCCACTTCATTTTAATCCCCAACCCTCGGAGCCAGCCACGTCCACAGTGACCCCAACAGGTGCCTAATCATCTGGCTGCAAGTGCGGAGCGTGCTGGTGCCTGCAGGTGCTGAAGTCACCTAGACCGGAATAATGGGTTTTGTCCGAGGAGCCGGGGAGTAGGGGTGGGAAGCCCACGCAAAGCGCAGTGTCGGCAACGCCCCTCCCCGCCCAGTGCGGATGCTCTGCAGGGTCCGGGCACTGGAGGAAGCCTGGTCCCACAGAGCCCAGGACCTCCTCCCTGGCACGATGCCCCTTTGAATAAGGCAACTCTCAGAGCAGAATGCAGAAGAGAGGGGCCGCTGGGCACGGGGGCTCTCGGCCCTGGGCCACGAGCATGGCCTTGTCTGAGGGTGTGCTGACCTCAGTGAGCTCTGCAAGCTCCTCATGGCTCCGAAATCAAAAGCAGAGCTGGGGGAAGGGGTGAGTATCTTCTCTAAGCAAGGGCCACCAGGATGAAAGCGTTCTTAGCAGCAAACACGAAGGACTGAGAAAAATACTTTGACTAATCTGCTAATTTTATTGAGGCATAACAGGGTTTTAAGCCATGCTAGACTTTGAATAAAGCCACACAGTGCTAGAGGCGTTGAGCAAAGCGCATGGATACGGAAGGGCCCGGAAGGACGCTCTGCGCCCAGAGTGACGTCCGAAGCACCAGATAACCCTCTCAGGCAGTTGTGTCTTGTTCTTCTGTGGGGTGGGGAAAGGAACATAGCCTGGGGCTCACAAGACCCGGCTGTGACTCCTGCTGTGCCCCCGAGGGGCCCCAAGTCACCTTAAGCCTCGGTCTTTCCAATTTTAAAATGGGATAATGACACCAGCCTCATTCAGTCATTTATTCACCGACTACTTGAGTTCCTGCCACATGCCAGCATTGTTCTAGGAACCTCAGAGATGGGAATGGAAAGCAAACCAACCCCCACAAGGACCCCATCCCACCGTCATGGGTCTAGTGGGGTTGAGAGAGCAAAACAGAACAAGATGATTTAATGCATAGTAAGTTGTTGGGCAGTGGTGAATGCTCTTAAGAAGTGTGAGGCAGGGTAGGGGTTTCTGAGTAATGGATGCAGTGCTGGATATGCTGTTTCGTCCCTCCAGGTCCACTCCAGGCTTCTTCGCTCTGCTCCGAGCCCTGGAAGGTGACTCCTGAGGACTACATCAGTGGGCTCCCTTACCGTCTGGCTCTGGGCGAGTCTGGCCAGTGGAAACGTCCACAGGAGATGATTGGGTGGGTATTTACTCTGGCTCACTCTTTTGGGCTGAGGTTGGTGGTAGCTGCGTTCCGCCACTGAGGGCCACGGCTCCCAAGCATGGCTCTCTCCAAAACTACAGCTCTCCTTCTGCGTTCTGATAACCACACCCCCCTCTCTTGCCTCTTCAGGCCCAAAGTCCCGGCTTCCTCCTGTTGCTTGCCCTGAGGTACTTCACCACCCCTAATCAGAAGCACACTTGGGTAAGCAGACCCTTCATTAAGCAGTCTTCAATTGCCCCCTTGGAGCGTGCCATCTGTTTCTTGCCAAGACCCTGCCAGGATGTGACTTCAGACCAAGTGGTCAGGTGAGGCCTTCCTGATGAGCACTGAGCTCTAAGGGCTGAGCACTGAGTCTTCATCTGCAGACGCCTGGACAGTGTTCAAGTGGTGGATGCGTCCTCAGCATGTGAGAACGATAGTAAAGTAACTAGTGAGGCTGAGGCACCCTGAGAAAGACTCAGAATGGTAGATGAATGTGGAGGAGTAGCCTGGGTCAAATCTTGTAGTCAAGGGAAGGAGTTTGCATTTTTTTGAGTAAGGTAGGGTTTTTGAAAGATTTTGAGTAAGATAATGACATGGTCAGGTTTATGTTTTAAAAGAATCACTCCGAGAGCACACTTATCATGATGAGCACCGAGTAATGTATAGAATTGTTGAGTCACTATATTGTACACCTGAAACCAATATAACACTGCATGTTAACTATACTGGAATTTAAAAAAATTAAAAAAGAATCACTCTGGGTGATGTGTGGAGAACTGACTATGGGTGGGAGGAGTGGAGTCAGGAAGACTAGTTAGGAGGGAATACCAGTGGCCTAGCTAGAGAGAAGGCGGCCCGGACAAGATGGTGGCTGTGGACGCAGTGTGAAGTAGCTGGATTTGGGATCTGCACTGAAGGGAGAACCCATTGGATTTCCTGGGATATGAGAGTCAACGATGACTATGGTTTCCAGCTTGAGCATCAGAGAAGAGAGTTCTTGTGAGGCAAAGGTGGAGGAAGGTCAGTGAACACATTGTAAATTATAAAATGCTGGCAAATACTAACGGGTTGAGATGAAGGTGTTCAACACTGCGGCTAGAACCTCACCCAACCTCAGAATCCTGAACAGTATTCTTCTCTTCCTCCTTGGGACATGAGAACAGAAGCCACCAGAGCCTCACCCTGGTTAGAAAGATAAGACTGACATGCAGCAAGAGCAGAGGTCAGTAGGAGGCTTTGAGTGACAGGTGAGAAACTGAGCAATGTGGGCCATACGTCTCCCAGGGAGGGGGACTCTGGGCCTGGAGAGCTGCATGGAGGAAGGAGAGGGAGGATCTCCTCTGCCTTCCCTAGACTGGAAGCTGGGGCTGTGACCAGGATGAGGACAAGACTTGCAGAGGAGGATGGGGCTGGGCACTGAAGTCTGCCCTGGGAAAGGCTATCAAGCCACCAGGAGCAGAAGGTGGTATTGTCTCAGGGCAATTGGAAGAGACTTTGGGAAGCTCTGAGGGTCCCACCTTGTTCTTGGGGTCCAGAAATAAGTACAGGGTGGGAGGAGGAGCAGCAACCCCTGGAGGTGGCCACCCTGGAAGGTGGCCATCAGCAGAACCTGGTGACAATTCAGATAGAAGGTAATGTGAGCATCGGTGAGGAGGCTAACTTTACAAAAGAGTAAAAGATCCAGAGATGGTTTTCTCCGCTGTCAAATGGGAATAATAATAATGCCTACCTCCAGGCTCGTGAGGATCAGATAAAGTACCTGAGGAGGACTGGTATGCTGCCGAGCCACAGTACATTTTCCGTGGACACCAGGTTCGCTGGCTTCCCTGAAAAGTTGGCCAAATGGGACACCAGGCAGGGGCTGAGCTTTGGAAGGTGTGCAATTCCAGAGCCAACGGGGGCCTGGAGGGCTCAGCAGACACGGACAGAAGTAACCCGATGTCTTGGGTAGAATTTTGGTGGAGCCTTGTTTTGTGGAGGCAATGCTGGCCTGGGTCTGGGGGGAGCCGCAGGCCCAAATTCCCGTTAGCTACGTCCAGGGCGCAGGTGCCACTCCCCTGTGGGAACTGCACAGCCCACGTCCTCCCCTGTGGCGTGCTGCTCTAGCCACGTGGGCCCCTTGCTGTTTCCTGAGCCTCCTGCCTGAGGCTGCTGTGCCCTTCCCTCAGGCATCTGTGTCACCCACTCTTATCTCCTTGGGGTCTCTGCTCAGACGCCACTTCAGTGAGGTCTGTCCTGACTCTGTTATTTAAAATTGCACATCCAACATCCCTTATTTATTTTTCTCCATTGTACTCATAAATATTATGTGGGTGATTCAAGAGAATGTGTATTCTCTAGTTTTGTGTACAGTATTCTACACCTGTTCATTAAGTCACAATTATTAATTGCATCAAGTCTTCTATAGCCTTACTTTTTTGGGGGGGAGGGGATCTGCTTGTTCTGTTGATTATTTAGAGAATGTGTTAAAAATCTTCCACTGTGAGAAAAAGATCTTCCATTATGCTTGTGGATTTTTTGTTTTTTTCTTTCCTTGTAGTTCTATCAATTTTGGCCTTATGCATTTTGAGGCTCTGTTCCTAGGTGCGTACAGTTGTATCTTCCTGGTGAACTGAGGGTTTGTTTTTACATTATGCCCTCTAGTATTGCTTTTTGTCTTCAAGTCTACTTAGTCTGGTAATGGTGTAGCTGTATCTGCTTCTTGCACAGTGTATCTTTTCTTTTTCTGTCTTTTAACTTTTAATCTTTCTGCATCTTTTATCCTTTAATGTGTTTTTTTATAAAAAGCATATAGTAAGAATTCTCAGATTCAATTTGAAATGCTTGGTCTTTTAGTTGGAGCATATCCATTTGATGTATTTACATTTAAATTTATCGTTTTATGAAATGCTTTCTATTGGTTTCACTTGTTCTACATTCTTCCTCTTTTCCCTTTGCTTTCTTTTGGATGAAGTGTTTTGTATTATTTCACTGTACTCTCCATAGATATTACCATCTGCATCCTTGACTTCTTGAAGTCTAACATCAATTGATAGTTATACTCTCTTCCTTGTCAATTCAAGAGCCTTAAAATAATTTAGCTCCATTCCCCAGCCCCCGCCAGCTTTGCATTTATTTGATTCCCCTCTATGTGTTAAGGTCCATATGAGAGTACTTTTTATTGTTTTATAAGCCAATATTCATTTAGATATACATTTTTTTTTTTTTTTGCTTCTTTCCATTACTACCTGAAACTCCAACTTTTAATCTTGAATTGATTTTCTTCTGCTTGAAGAACATGCTTTGGTATATTCTGTAGTGTGCATTTTCTGGGCACCGAGTAATGTCTCAGCTTTTGTTTGTCTGGACATTAAAAAAACACCTCACCTTTGTTCTTGAAGGTTATTTTCACTGGGTATAACATTCTAAGCTGGCAGTTTTTTTCAGCACTTTAAAGATATCATTCCATTGTCCTCTGACTTCCAAAGTTACATGTTTAATTACTGTATCTTGAAAGTAATCTTTTTTTCCTGCTTTTTAGAATTTTTTGTCTTTTGTTTTCTGCAGTTTTACATGAGTGCCTCAGCAGACTTCTTCTTTATCTTGCTTTGAGTTTGTAGTGATTCTTGTGTCTGTGACAATGTCTTTTCAACTGTTTGGGGATGTTCTTAGCCATTATCTCTTTTTTATTTTATTTTTTATTTTTTAAAATTTTAATTCTTGTATAGTTACCATACAGTGTTATATTAATTTCAGGTGTACAACATAGTGATTCCACACTTCCATATATTACTCAGTGCTCATCAAGATAAGCATACTCTTAATCCCCTTCACCTATTTCACCCTCCCCGCCCCCCTGCCGGTAGCCGTCAGAGGGGAGGAATTTTCTGTAGTTTGAGTCTGTTTTTTGGTTTGTCTCTCTTTTTCCTTTTTTCATTTGTTTTGTTTCTTAAATTCCACTTATGAGTGAAATCTTATGGCATTTGTCTTTCTCTGACTGGCTTATTTCACTTAGACTTATACTCTCAAGATCCATCCATGTTGCTTCAGATGGCAAGATTTCATTCTATTTTATGGCTGGATAAAATTCCATTGCATCTTCTTTTCCATTTATCTATGGATGGACACTTGAGCTGCTTCCGTAGTTTGGCTATTGTAAATAATGCCGCAATAAACATAGGGGTGCATATACCCCTTCAAATTAGTGTTTTTGTATTCTTTGGGTAAATATCCAATAGCGTGATTAATGGATTGTAGGGTAGTTCTATTTTAAATTTTTTGAGGACCCTCCATACTCTCTTCCACAGTGGTTGCATCAGTTTGCATTCCCACCAAGAGAGCATGAGGGTTCCTTTTTCTCCGCATCCTCGCCAACACTTGTTGTTTCTTGAGTTTTTTATTTTAGCCATTCTGACAGGTGTGAGGTGACATCTCATTGTGGTTTTGATTTGCATTTCCCTGATGATGAGTGATGTTGAGCATCTTTTCATGTGTCTCTTGGTCATCCGGTTGTCTTCTTTGGAGAAATGTCTGTTCATTTCTTATCCCCATTTTATTTTTTATTTTTTATTTTTTTTTAAAGAATTTATTTATTTATTTGAGAGAGGGAGAGAGAGCACATGAGAGGGGGGAGGGTCAGAGGGAGAAGCAGACTCCCCGCTGAGCTGGGAGCCCGATGCGGGACTCGATCCTGGGACTCCAGGATCATGACCTGAGCCGAAGGCAGTCGCTTAACCAACTGAGCCACCCAGGCGCCCTCTTATCCCCATTTTAAAAATTGGATTATTTGGGTTTTGGTGTTGAGTTTCTAAGTTCTTTATATATTTTGGATACTAACTCTTTATTAGATGTGCCATTTGCAAATATCCTCTCCCATTCCATAGGTTGTTGTTTAGTTTTGTTGGTTACTTCCTTTGCTGTGTAGAAACTTTTTATTTTAATGTAGTCCCAATAGTTTACTTTTGCATTTGTTTCCCTTGCCTCAGGAGATGTGTCCCGAAAGATGTCGCTATGGTCAATATCAGAGAAATTACTGCCTGTTCTCTCTTCTAGGATTTTTATGGTTTCCAGTCTCATGTTTAGGTCCTTAATCCATTGTGAGTTTATTTTTGTGTGTGGTATAAGAAAGTGGTCCAGTTCCATTCTTTTGCTTGTTGCTCTCCAGTTTTCCCAACACCATTTGTTGCAGAGTCTGTCTTGTCCCTATTGCATATTCTTGCCTCCTTTGTCAAAGATTAATTAACCATATAATTGTGGGTTTATTTCTGGCTTTCTATTCTTTTCCATTGATCTATGTATCTTTTGTTATGCCAGTACCATACTGTTTTGATTACTACAGCTTTGTAAATAACTTTGAAGTTTGGAATTATGATATCCCCAGTTTTGTTTTTCTTTTTCAAGATTGCTTTGGCTATTTGGGGTCTTTTGTGGTTTCATACAAGGATTAGAACTGTTTATTCTAGTTCTGTGAAAAATGCTGCTGGTATTTTGATAGGGATTGCATTAAATGTGTAGACTGTTTTGGATAGGATAGATATTTTAACAATATTTGTTCTTCCAATTCATGAGCTTGGAATGTCTTTCCATTTGTTTGTGTCATCTTCAATTTTTTTCCATCAGTGTTTTACAGTTTTTTTTTTTAAAAAGATTTTATTTATTTGTTTGAGAGAGAATGAGCGAGAGAGAGCGAGCATGCACAAGCAGGGGAGGGGCAGAGGCAGAGGGAGAAGCAAACTCCCCACTGAGCAGGGAGCCTGATATGGGACTTGATCCCAGAACCCTTGGATCATGACCTGAGCTGAAGGCAGATGCGTAACTGACTGAGCCACCTAGGTGCCCAGTGTTTTATAGTTTTCAGAGTACAGGTCTTTCACCTCTTTGGTTAAGTGTATTCCTAGGTATTTTATTATTATTATTATTATTTTATTAATTTTTTTGTTTTAAGTAAACTCTACACTACACATGGGGCTCAAACTCATGACCCTGTGATCAAGAGTTGCATGCTGTACTGACTGAGCCAGCCAGGTGCCCCTATTATTTTTGTTGCTATTGTAAATGGAGTTGTTTTCTTAATTTCTCTTTCTGCTGCTTCATTATTAGTGTATAGAAATGCAAAGGATTTCTGTGCATTGATTTTGTATCCTACAACTTTAGTGGATTCATTTATCAGTTCTAGTAGCTTTTTGATGGAGTCTTTAGTGTTTTCTATATACAGTGTCATATTGTCTGCAAATAGTGAAAATTTTACTTCTTCCTTATCAATTAGGATGCCTTTTATTTCCTTTTTTTTTTTTTTGAGAGAGAGAGAGAGAGAGAAAGAGCTTGAGTGTGAATGGGGGCGGGAGGGCAGAGAGAATCTTAAATTCATGGGCTTAAGACAGAGGCTCAATCTCAGGACCCTGAGATCAAGAGTTGAGCCCAAATCAAGAGTTGGATGCTTAACTGACTGAGCCACCCAGGTGCCTCTGGACACCTTTTATTTTTTTGTTGTTGTTGTCTGATTGCTGTGACTAGGACTTCCAGTACTATGTGGAATAAAAGTGGTGATAGTGGACATCCTTGTCTTGTTCCTGACCTTAGGGGAAAAGCTCTCAGTTTTTCCCCACTGAGTATGATGTTAACTGTGGATTTTTTATATAAGGCCTTTATTATGTTGAGCTGTGTTCCCTCTAAACCTACTTTGTTGAGGGTTTTTATCATGAGTGGATGTTGTACTTTGTCAAATGCTTTTTCTGCATCTATTGAAATAATCATATGGTTTTTTTCCTTTCTCTTGTTGATGTGATGTATCATGTTGATTTATTTGCGAATATTGAACCACCCTTGCATCTTGGGAATAAATCCTACTTGGTCGTAGTGAATGATTTTTTTAAAAGATTATTTATTTATGAGAGACAGAGTGAGAGAGAGAGAGAGAGAGAGGCAGAGGCAGAAGCAGGCTCCCTGCTGAGCAGGGAGCCCAATGTGGGACTCGATCCCAGGACACTGGGATCATGACCTGAGCCGAAGGCTGATGCTTAACCAACTGAGCCACCCAGGCGCCCCTTGAATGATTTTTTTTAATGTGTTGTTGGATTTGGTTTGCCACTATTTTGTTGAAGATTTTACATCCATGTTCATCAGAGATATTGGACTGTACTTCTCTTTTTTTGTGGTGTCTTTACCTGGTTTTGTATCAGGGAAATGCTGGCCTCATAGAATGAATTTGGAAGTTTTCCTTTCTCTTCTATTTTTTGGAAAAATTTGAGAAGAATAGGTATCACCTCTTCTTTAAATATTTGGTAGAATTCACCTGTGAAGCTGTCTGGTCCTGAACTCTTGTTTGTGGGGAGTTTTTTGATTACTGATTGAATTTCATTGTTGGTAATTGGTCTGTGCAAATTTTAGCTTCCATTTTGGGAGGTTATATGTTTCTAGGAATTTATCAATTTCTTCTATGTGTTGGCATATAATTTTTCATAATATTCTCTTACAATTGTTTGTATTTCTGTGGTGGTGGTGGTGATTTCTCCTCTTCCATTAAGTGGTTTTGTTTGAGTCCTTTCTCTTCTCTCTCTGAGTCTGGCTAGAGGTTTATCAATTTTGTTGATCTTTTTGAAGAACCAGCTCCTGGTTTCACTGATATATTCTATTGTTTTTTTAGTTTCTATATCATTTATTTCTGCTCTAATCTTTATTATTTCATTCCTTCCGATGGTTCTGGGTTTTGTTTGTTCTTTTTCTATCAGCCATTATCTCTTGAACAATTGCTTCTGGCCCATTTTCTCTCTCTTCTCTCTCTGGAATTCCAGTCATCATATGTCAAACCTTTTCACCAAAACCCCAATGCCTCTTACCTTTTTATTATTATTGTTATTATTTTTTCTCTTGTCTCTCTGTACTCAATTTTGTGTATTTTTTCTAACCAGTCTTTTAGCCCATATTCTCTCTTTGGTTGCATCTGTTAAAGTCATGATGAGTTCTTAATTTGGGGTGTTATATAGTTATTTACACTTGATTTTTAAAAAATATATAGTTTTTGGTTCTGTGTTGAAAACCATTTTGGCTTTTAACACGTTGATCATGGTAAGGTATAGTAATTTTAAAGTTTGTTTCTGATTACTCCAATATATCTGGAGCCCTTGTGGCCTCTGTTTCTATTTTTTGTTGTTTAGACTGGTATTTCTTCATGTTGTTTCCTTGTGTCTGGTTATTTATTTATTTTTTATCACATGCCAGATTCTGTCTTTGCATATTACTTTTAAAAATAATTTGAGGCCTAAGATGCTGTTATCTTCCTTCCAAGGTGGTTTGTTTGCTTCTCTTGGGCACCTGAGTGCACTAGCAATCCCAGATCGATTTAATTCAATTTGAAGTTGAGAGGCCCAGGGTGCAGCCCTAGGGAGTTCCAACCCAAAGCAAGTGAAGGGGTCACTGGCTCCCACTGCTCCCTTGGAAGATTCTGGACTCCAATCTTGGTCCTCTGATTCCACAAGGCTGTCAAAAGTCTTGCTCAGCCCTCAGTTGTCCCTTCAGAGCTGGCAAAGAGTCCTGGGGAAAAACCAGCCCAAGATGCTTGGCTCACCAGCATGGGCCTCTGTTCTTCCCCAAACTTCGATCTGGCAGTTCTTCACTGTTCTCTTAGCTCTTCAGAGCCTTCAAGACTCATTGCCTCCTTTTCCAGTTGTGTGCAGCAGAAGGATTGGTTAGAAGTTCTTAGTCAACCATTTTAAACATGGCACTCACTAGCACTTGTTCCTATATATTATATATTTTTGCTACTTATATTTTTGTTGTTCTCTCATTCACCTGAAGGTAAGCTCCATGAGGGCAGAATTTTTGTCTGTTTGTTTATTGCTCTATCCATAGCAGTTGAAACTGTGCTTCGCACATAGTTGGTGAATGAATGTGTGAATCTATTATCTGACTCTACAGCCACAAAGATTTATCCAACAAGCAAGAATCTGCATTTCTATGTTTGTAGAGTAAGGTGACTTGGGCCACGTTTCTGCAGTGAGTTGAGACAGTCAGGACCCGGGGTTTTTGAGTAGTATTTTAGGGCACTTGCTCAGTGCACAGAGCTCCTTTGCTATCCCAGAACCAAGGACAGGGCTGGAGTGGGGACAAGGAGCGACCTGTCCATCGCATAACTGATGACACTGAGGATTTTGGGTTCAGAAGCCACACAAGCCCCACAGGGCAAAGGCAAACAGAGGGCCTGCAGGGAAGTGGAAAATCAGGGAGATGACTTTTTTTAAGCCTGCCTTTCCATGCAGCTCGTTCTTTACCGCACCCCCCAAAGCACCAATTTATGGACTTTATTCAGGCAAAAAAAAAAAAATGAAGAAAATGTCCATTAAACTGCTCAAAGAGTAGCAGATTCTCCCCAAAAGCTCTCAGATGGTGACGAGATAAGAAGCTAGGAAATCAGTTGGTTTTCCAAGTCACACCAACAAAGACAGCAGGGTGCATTCGATGCTAGGAGGGCAGCGAGAGTCTGAGTAGGAGCTTAGGCCAGGCCACAGGCTCAGCAGGCCCAGCGAGTGCAGAGTGCGGGGGCACCCCACACCACGCCCATCACACGCCTACCCGACACCCAGTGGAAGGGTCTGTAATTCCAAGCACTGGGAGACAGGACTTCGTGGCAGGGAGAAGCCAGAGGATGAGGACTCTTTACTGCCCCTGGCACCATGTGAGCCCCAAGGGATTGTCTGATGTACTTGTCACGTCGCCAGCACTCATCTGCACAGCCCACCCTTCCTACCTGGGTGACAGACCTCCCATCACCAAGCCACTGGATGTAATAGTGAGGTCCATGGGACTCTGGAATCACACAAAGGTGTGGGTTCAAATCTAAACCGAAGTCTGGTTTATATCTGTTCTTCAGATGAGTGTTGTGGTCTCGGGCCCGATATTCTACTTCTTTGTGTCTCAGTTTTTTCGCCCATAAGATAGGGGATAATCAATACCACCTCCTAGATTTTGTGTAAATATTATACCAAATAAACAGACAAAGTGCCTACTAGAGGGTCTGGCACACAGTGAGAGCTTATTAAATACTTACCATTGTTATCTTCACTTGTCCTGAATTTCTCAAACCCTCCCGTTTCTCTTCCCCCCGGTTATTACAGATACATAGGCCACCATCATCATGAGTTTCTGCATCTGCCTCCACACTGGGGTCCTTGCTTCCTGTCTTATCACCCCACAATACAGCCAGAGAGAATATTCTGAAGCGCACAACAGATCACTATTCCGATAGACCCTTCAGTGGCTCCCCAGTGCCCTTAGGATCTGGTCCATACTGACATCTCCTGCTCACATCTGACTATTACCCCCTCAGTAAAAGGATGGCACTACCATCCATCCTCCAAAGGATCAAGCTCTTTCCTATCACAGGGCCTCTCCAGAGAACGGTCTTTCCCTCTCTGGCCCACTCTCACCTGGATATTTCCATCTCATCTTCCAGGTCCCAGCTCAGCTCCCAGTCCCCACCACTGATGTTGCTGACTCTGTCACACCTTGCTCTAACAGCCTCACACCTGTCTGTAACCACTCCCGGACCTGGAGAGTGGGCTCTCTTAATACATATTTGTCAAACGAATGGATAAATGGTATCAGGAGAACAGGTTAACCGAATCACAGATGGAAGAGAACTCTGGAACTGAACTCACCTCCCAGTCAAAGAGTCTTCTGGAAGCGCTCTTACACAAACCTCTTTGTAATTATTCTATTCCTGTTCCTAGCACAAGGCTTGCTAAAACCCGTAAATATTTTGTTTCCTAATTGCTTATCTGCACCTTAATCACATAGTAGTTTTATTATTATTGTTACCATTATCGTTATTATTAATGGTGATAAATAATACAGTGCGCAAAAGTATTTCCAGCAAAAAAAATTGGGTGATTTAGAATTTTTAATTAATAAGAATTGGGGTTTGTATTGAGTGCTCCATGTGAGAATGGATAATCCTCGGGGCCTCCCCCAACGGGTTTGGTATCTAAACGCTCCATATTGTAATTTCCATCCTAAGGGGCCCACAGCACTTAGAAATTCATCAGTTCTCTGGTTATCTGGTTCCTATCAGCATCGCTTTCTCCAAATGAATGCATTTCAATTAAAGGAAGAATTTACCAGAGTAAATGTACGGTGTGTATTTTGTGAATTATAGCTCTAACTTTGAATAAACACAAAACAACAAACACTTTCTGAGCATCTATGCCATTGCAGGCATTGAAGATAAGACAAAGAGGAAGAAGCCCAGGCCCTGCCTCCGAGGAGACCCCGGTTTTGCTGGGGAGACGGGGTGTACACAAACCGGAATGATCAACGGTGATGCAGGGCAGCAGGCGAGAGAGCTCACGGGGCGCCTGGGAGTTCCTAGTACAGACAACAAACTAGATGCGCTCAGGAGGAAACAAATAAAACCCTAGAATTCACAGCAGATCCTGCCATTTTAATGTTTACAGACACACTTTGACTCCCTTCCGTATGTGGTAACATCTCCCAAATTATTTCTGCGTGTCGCCCCCCCACCACAGCAGGGATGGAGACAGACATTGCGGTGTGTGTGTGTGGACAGCACAAGAGGTGACATTTCTGGCCCATGACGGATGACCTCTACTGGTGACCTGGAGACTCCCCGCCCTGCCCTCCCCATTCTGAGGCAGTTCAGGACCCTATGAAAGAGAGGGCTGTGTGAGAATCTAAACCCATCACACAGATAAACTGGGGAAGGACAGTGCACATCACCACAGAGCTTCACTCACAGGAAGAAGCAAGTCTGGGGCCCTTTAAAGAATGAAATACCAAGTCTATGTATAATTAGATAGGATTTGATTTTAAACATTCAGTTAAAAATAACTTTCCCCTTTGGTCCAAGACTAAAAAACCAAAATGGATCACTGGAAGTCTCCACCTGTCTTTCTGCATTCCCCGACCCCTCCACCCTGCATTTTTCAATCATTTCTCATCCCTCTTGGCACACCCCCCGCCCCCCTCCCCCCAGCACGGGCCAGCAGGAAGAGACTCCTCTCTGGGGCCGGAAGGACCCCCTTTCAAGCCCCACGCTGATTTCTGTCTCCTGTGTGCTCTGGGCGGTTGGCCGGCTGCTGAGTCACCTCTCCTCGTCCGTGAGTGGAGCTGCCCTCACTACTCGGGGGGTGGCTAGGGGCCAAGAGGGCATCTGCCACTTGGTGCAGGCTCAGCAAGTCCCTGGCTCCCTCCCTCCCTCCCTGACGTGCCTAACAGGTGCCCACTCCCCCGGGTGCCCAGACCCCCATACGAGACCCTCCCCGGCCCCTCTGCTCTTCCTTCGGTTTAGCTTTAAAAAGAAAAATGGATAAAATCAACTCACACCATGCAGTGAATGATTTGTTCCCTCAGGGGGTGAAAAGTGCTAATTGTGTTTTATAAGAAAAAAATTTCATAAAGTGAACCTTTAATTGTTAAATTGGTCAGGCTGAACACAGAACTTTGGGCAGATCCCTTAAGATGCTTTCAGGCAATGTTTAACGTGGTGCCTTAGATGGAGCAGCTAGAGGGAACGGAGAGTCAGCTAACAGAAAGGCCGCGCCAGACCAAGTCACAGAGAGGGCAGACCCCAGGGGGGCCCCCCAAAAACGAGGCCACGGAGCCCTCTGCACCTCACAGCAGAGTCTGCCAGGGACGAGGCCTCCAGCCTTCCCGCCACCCTACTTGTGCAAGGCCTGGCTTTGCAGCCGAAGCACGGCCTCTGCCTGTGTCACCTTCCTGAGCATCTAAAGAATGTTCTGGAGGGGCGCCTGGGGGGCACAGTCAGTTAAGCCTCTGACTCTTGGTTTCAGCTGAGGTCATGATCTCAGGGTTGTGGGATCGAGCCCCACGTCGGGCTCTGTGCTCAGAGTGAAGTCTGCTTGAGTTTCTCCTGCTCTGCCCCTCTCTCCCCGCCTGCCTGAACTCTCTCTCAAATAAATAAATAAATCTTAAAAGAATGTTCTGGAATCTCTCTCTCCCCTTCATTTCACACACACACACACACACACACACACTCCCACGCACATACTCACAAGTTAACCCTGAACTTCACCCTCTATATACTCTAACTTGTCTTTCTTTTTTTTTTAAAGATTTTTATTTATTTATTTATTTATTTATTTATTTATTTATTTATTTATTTGAGACAGAGAGAACGAGAGAGAGAGAGAGCACATGAGAGGGGGGAGGGTCAGAGGGAGAAGCAGGTTCCTTGCTGAGCAGGGAGCCCGATGCGGGACTCGATCCAGGGACTCCAGGATCATGACCTGAGCCGAAGGCAGTCGCTTAACCGACTGAGCCACCCAGGCGCCCCTAACTTGTCTTTCAAGAAAAGTTTCCCCAGGGGCGCCTGGGTGGCTCAGTCAGTTAGATGTCTGTCTTCAGCTCTGGTCATGATCTTGGGGTCCTGGGATGGAGCCCCACATCGGGCTCTCTGCTCAGTGGGGAGCCTGCTTCTCCCTCTCCCTCTGTGCTCTCTCCCTCTGTGTCCCCCCCCCCAAATAAATAAATAAAATCTTTAAAAAAAAAGTTTCCCCAGTTCCTAGACTTGGTAGAATTTCACAGTGCTGAAGTAGCTGAGGAGGAAGGTTTTGGATAACTTTTTTGCTTTTATTATGGTTCCTCTTTTTTTTCAGGTCTGGAAGCTAGGATATGTGTCAATTTACAAGGACACTTTAATCAGTAAGGATTTACATGTTCTGAAAACATGACCAAAATTTACTTTATAGCTCAACAAAAATGGAGAGAAGATGAAGGGTGAAGGCTTCCTCCATGTCCTTCACTAGGCAGCAGTCCTGGGGAGCCAGGGACCATGTTGTCTAGAGGGTCTGCAGTGCAGCATGGAAGTCACCAAGAAGAAATAGGGTCATATTGTCCTTCAAGTGCTGGAGGACTTACACTAGGTCTTATTGGGTAAGGAGGTCAGGTCAGGCTGGATCAGGTCGGACTCTTGCAGGCAGGTGCTACTCTCAGCAGATAGTCCTAGGACTCTCCTAGGAGAGTCTCCAGAGAGGCCTGGCCTTGGGTCTACAAATGGCCAGAGGACAACCATGCCTTGGGTGCAGCCCTGGGTGGGGGCAGAGACACCAGTCAGGATGGGGACCTCATGCCAACAGTCAGCCAAGGAGCAGAGAAGAGGTGGCACGGGGAGGAGGGGAAGGAGACGGGCTAACTTCAGAGGGGTGGGGTGGAATTCACACATATTTTAAGTTCTCCTTTCTGATCCCATGTCCGCTCTTGCTATTATATATACATATAAATACGATGAACTCAAATGACCTGAAGTGACTTGGTCTCTCCATCTTGCAGATGGGCACCCAGTGCTCCAGGGGCCCGAGTCCTCAGGGCACATTCAGTGTCAGAACGAGAAGGAAAAGCTCTCAGTGTCCACCTCCAGGGCTCCTGATGCTGCCTAGAAGGGACGCTGTGGCCCAGGAAATCTGCCACTTTCATCATCGTCAATTCTTTCCTCTGGTGACACCTGTGTCCCCATGGGACCACTTAATCAGGAGGCCTTGTAACCAGCAGCAGCTGCCTCAGTTACGGAAAGGAGAAATGATCTTCCAGCTGTCTAAATGTCCTGGGTCCAGTGTCTCATGCTGGATGGCAACAGGGGCTTCTCTGGGGCTGCCCCAGCCCCTGGGCACTGACGACCAGGCCCACATAGGACTGTCCACCAGGTACCCAGGCCTGAGCCCATGGGATCGACTTCATGGTGCCGTGGCCACCGGTCCCCCAGGAGGAGACGAGAACAGTGTCGGGTGACCAGAGGTTGCCCCACAAGACCCACTCCTGCCCTGAGCTCTGTGATGAGCTACGAACAGACTCCTTCCCTCTGCAGCCACATCAGGGCCTCTGCTAATAAGTCCACCAGGGCCCCACAGTCAGGAGGCTGCTCCCCAGGGCCAGACCCATGTTAGACAGACCTGGGGAGGGGCGTGGGGAGGGGGCTCAGATGTATTCATTTGGCTTTCCTGGACTCCAACACCAGACAGAGGATATTCTTCCCTGGCCACACATCTTCCAGCTCTCTTTTTCAGAAAACCACCCAGGGGAGATTCTTCTTACAAACGCTTCAGAGTCCCCCTGTAAACGAGCACTGGATGGGAGACCTCGAGGCTCCACCAGCTCTAGAATCCTTGATTTTTGTCCTGAGCCACAGAGCTCGGGGCCACCAGAGGTCCCTCGAGAATCCAACAGCCCAGGGCCAGGCTGACTTCTCTGGGGCACACCCCCCTGTCTGGAACCCCTCTGTCAAGCCTCACAGCCCAACCCAGAAAACTCCTTGACTGCTGCTTGGAGGTGGGGGTCTGGCCAATCCTGCTGGGTGACTCTTCTGGCCCAAATCACCCCCAGGCACATAAGAGCTTGCAGCAGGCTAGAAATTCGCCAGTTTCAGGTCCTGACAATCCTGCCCACCTTTACCTCTGACCACGGACCTGCTTTCCTCAGCCCTTGCTTGTCCTGGAGTGGGGGTCCCTGCCCTGACCTTGACCTACCCAGAGAAGACGCATGGTCCAGCCCCATGAGCCCACCTCAGATTGCCCCCCACCAAGCCTGGCACAGAACTCTGCCCACTCTATATTCACTGTCTTATTCGCTGATTGGCAAGAGCCATGATGTCGTTTCCTGAGAAACTGGAGGGGTCCACAAGCCGCAGAGCCACCCGAAAGTCCAAGGCTGCCCGGGATGGGCCGACCCTCTCCCACTTTCTGATGTCTCTAAGCCAATGGGATATGGCCCCCAGGGGCCCGGCCTGGGAGCACCTGAGATCCGGCCTTGCACCCCTCCACGTCATTCCCTCTCACCCAGAATCAGATCCTCGGGGCAGAGGACCCCAAGTGTGAACAAGCATTTGCACTTAGAACAGCTGCCTAGAGCTATCCCTCTAGCTGGGGCGGGGGCGGCGGGGGGGGAAGGATGGGGGGGGGATGGGTACCTGCTTATCTGCCACTGCTGTGGCTTTGCTGACTCCCTTTGTGGCTTCCCAAAGGCACCCCACTGACCTCGCCCAGGCCCCGGGCAGGGTGAGGAGGAGGCTTCCTGGATGAGGTGGACATGCTGACTCAGGGTCAGCCCGGGGTTGACCAGGACAGAATGTCTCCAGGAGGCCCCTGTGCAGCGACCACAGCCAGTGCTGTTACTAAGAAAAGCCCAAGGAGAAAGGGTAACGCAACACGCCCGCCTCGGCCTGGCCCTGCAGCTGGGGGGAGGGGCGCCGATGACTCAGGAGGTGCTCCAGGAGGCACAGGGACAATGTCATGTTGAACTGTCCGTCACGGATGTCCCCTTGTCTGTTAGGGTGAAGAGGCTCTGAGCTCCGGTTGCCTCCAGACTCTGCAGAAACTAGGTACAGCCTGGCAGGCCTCTAGAGCCTCAGGGCAGTGGGCATCCTGGGCTTGTCAAAGGTGCAGAAGATCAGGGACACACTCGGGGACCTTTGCTGTTGCCTCTAGCCTGGGTGAGTGGATTTCTCCAGGGCTGTCACTGCCATGGCCACTGGGCTCTCCCGCCACCCAGCCTCAGCCTGGCATTTGGCCTCCTCTGGACCAAGGACCCGAAAGCATCCTTCACTACACAGGAGTGGCAGCTGTGAACTGGGCCTCACTTGCACCTGACACTGGGGAGGCTCAGGTATGTGTCTGGCACGGCCTGTGAGAGGTTGAGGCATAAACAAATGACGTGCTAGGATACAGGGTGGAAATTCCTGGAAACGATTCAGAAAAGTCATCAGGCCAGATGGTGTGGTGTGCTGGCCAGAGAACCTACCAACTCAAGATGCACTATTTAGTGGGGAAGTTGCTATGAACTGAATGTTTGTGTCCCCCCAAAGTCATATGTTGAAACTAACCCTTAAATAGGATGGAATTAGGAGGTGGGGCCTTTGGGAAGTAAATAGGTCATTAGTATGGAGCTCTCAGGAATGGGATTAGTGCCCTGATAAAGGAGACCCCAGAGAGCTCTCTAGAGCTCTGCCATGTGAGGATACAACAGGAAGTGGGCAGTCTGTAAGCCAGAAGAGGACTATCATAAGGACCCTCCCAGCCTGGCACCCTCATCTTGGAATTTCAGCCCTGAGAACTGTCAGAAATAAATTCCTGTTGGGGTGCCTGGGTGGCTCAGATGGTTAAGTGTCTGCCTTCGGCTCAGGTCATGATCTCCAGGTCCTGGGAGCAAGCCCTACATCAAGCCCAGCGTCGGGCTCCCTGCTTACTGGGGAGCCTGCTTCTCCCTCTCCCTCTGCCTCTCCCCACTGCTCATGCTCTTTCTCTCTCTGTATCTCTCTGTCTCAAATGAATAAATAAAAAAAAATCTTTAAAAAAAATAAAAGAAATAAATTCCTGTTGTAATGGCCAACAGACACATGCTCAACATCACTCGGCATCAGGGAAATCCAAATCAAAACCTCAATGAGATACCACCTCACACCAGTCAGAATGGCTAAAATTAACCACTCAGGAAATGACAGATGTTGGCGGGGATGCGGAGAAAGGGGAACCCTCCTACACTGTTGGTAGGAATGCAAACTGGTGCAGCCACTCTGGAAAACAGTATGGAGGTTCCTCAAAAAGTTGAAAATAGAGCTACCCTACGATCCAGCAATTGCACTACTGGGTATTTACCCCAAAGATACAAATGTAGTGATCCAAAGGGGCACGTGCACCCCAATGTTTATAGGAGCAATGTCCACAATAGCCAAACTATGGAAAGAGCCAAGATGTCCATCAACAGATGAATGGATAAAGAAGATGTGGTTTATATATACAATGGAATATTATGCAGCCATCAAAAAATTGAAATCTTGCCATTTGCAACGATGTGGATGGAACTAGAGGGTATTATGCTAAGTGAAATAAGTCAATCAGAGAAAGGCAATTATCATATGATCTCACTGATATGAGGAATTAGAGAAACAAGACAGAGGATCTTAGGGGAAAGGAGGGAAAAATGAAACAAGATGAAACCAGAGAGGGAGACAAACCATAAGAGACTCTTAATCTCAGGAAACAAAATGAGGGTTGCTGGAGTGGAGGGGGGGTGGGAGGGATAGGGTGGCTGGGTGATGGACACTGGGGAGGGTATGTGCTATGGTGAGTGCTGTGAATTGTGTAAGACTGATGAATCACAGACCTGTACCCCTGAAACAAATAATACATATATTAAAAAAGAAGAAGATAGCAGGAAGGGAAAAATGAAGGGTGGGAAATTGGAGGGGGAGATGAACCATGAGAGACTATGGACTCTGAGAAACAAACTGAGGGTTCTAGAGGGGAGAATGTGGGGGGTTGGGTTAGCCTGGTGATGGGTATTTTTTTTTTTTAAAGATTTTATTTATTTATTTGACAGAGAGAGAGAGAGAGCACAAGTAGTCAGAGAGGCAGGCAGAGGGAGAGGGAGAAGCAGACTCTCCACTGAGCAGGGAGCCCAATGCGGGGCTCAATCCCAGGACCCCGGGATTATGACCTGAGCCGAAGGCAGCCGCTTAACCGACTGAGCCACCCAGGCGCCCCAGCGTGGTGATGGGTATTAAAGAGGGCACGTATTGCATGGAGCACTGGGGTGTTATATGCAAACAATGAATCATGGAACACTACATCAAAAACTAATGATGGAATGTATGGTGACTAACATAACATAATAAAATAAAATAAAAAAATAAATAAATTCCTGTTGTTTACAAATCGCCATGACATATTTCTTCCAGCAGCCAGAACTGCCCAAGACAGAGGTGCACTCATGCTCTTCACTGGGAGGCTCAGAGCTGAAGTGCCTTCCCCCACACTCCAGTGGGCTCGCCCAGAGGAATTTGTTCTTGTTCCAGAGCTCTAGCATCTGGAAGGAAATCACAAAGAGGTGGGTGACTCAGCACTCACAGACCCTGGCTTGGCCTTGTATTCCCTGGGGACCGAGGTGGTCCCTAAAGGGTCTGCCCTTATCTGAGGAACAATTTGGTTAAATAAGATCTCAAACCTGCCCATGCTTCCCTGCGGCAAACCAGAAAAAGTGAAGGCCTAACAGATGCACCTGCTCCAGTGTGGACTTTCGCTCCTTTATAGCCACATAAATGACTTCATCTCTTTTAACTGCCATTAACAAATTATTAATATAAATTCACACATCCACAGTGAAATCACTGAACTCAGACATTTTACTATCAAGGACGTTCCACCCAACCAAAGCCCCTTTAAAATGTGTGGGAATTTTTTCAGCCAAGCAAACCGTGCCTCCCCACTTGCTGAGCCCCCAAGAGCCCTGGAAGGCCTTTACAAGCTCTTTTACCCTTTTGAAGCTTTTTGTTCAGATTTCAAGTGTGTGGGTGTCTGTAAGTGGGAAAAGTATAGTGTAGTGGTTGGGAGCCCAGACTAAAGGGCCAGACACATCCACACTTAAACTCCGACCAGTGTGAACAGTAGCTAGCTGCAGATGAACTTCTGCAGGCCTTCGTTTTCTTGTCTGCGAAATGGGAATAACAATACTTATGTCATGGGGTAGGTGAGAGGTGTAAATGAGATGGAGTGAGGTGCTCCATACCGTGTCAGATACACACAGGCATTCAGGGAAGGATAGCTGTCACTACGGCTGCTACGATTTCCCCTAAGTGAAGGGGGACAGGGGTGAAGGTGGCCTCTTCTGCTCTGTGACTCACACAAGATGGTGATCAGAAGCCAAGGGCAGACTCTGGCAGGGAGGGTCCGGCGCGAGCCATGCCTTTCCCGTCTCCCAGCCTGATGGAGCCCACCCTTCCCTGAGCTCCCTTCTTTCTGGCAGCATCTCCCACCCAGAGAACCTCCCTTTTAAGAAGGTTCCACATGTCTCATCCGGGGGTTAGTGGGGGCAACGTCACCAAAAGGGCAAAACTGAGCAAAACCTGAGCTGGTGGAGGAACAGGGCTCCCGTCAAAGGAAGGCCCCAGAGCCCTGACAGACACGCGTGGTGTTTAGCTTGGGGTCCCGCGGGCGAGGACGCTCATTAGACCACGGACGGAGCCACGAGTGCCTGGTGCCAAGGCCTTCCCGCCTCAGTGCTGTGTCTTCAGCACCTCCAACCTCTCACCGTCTCTCCGCTCCATGTTCTAACAACACGCTATTTAATACGGGCCAGTCTGAATAACTTGATTCTTCCCTTAGATCTATGCCCATAAAAGGACACTGTGTTGTCCAGATTGCCCATAATTCATTATGCTGAATTCCCTTCCATCTGGAGGCTCACAGTTGCTGAAAAGCTGTCGCCATAACCTATTGTCACTGCAACCTTTCATGAACCAGCCTACATTTTTATGTCAAAAATTTATCTTAATGGCCTCACAGCTCTTACCTCCAATTATTTTGGTGTCACTGACCTCCAGCTCAGGCTGTGTTCCAGTTAATATGTGGGGACAAATTCCCTCTTCACTCCTACCCTGGCCCCACACTGAAAATATGAAGAAACCTTGCGGTTCCTGTGGTATATCCCCTCAAGTGGCAGGCGAGTGCCACACTAGGGAATGGAGGGGCCAGGACCCCTGGGGACACGCTAAGGAAGGCGATGGGATGACAAAAGGTGGCTGAGCCCACAGGAGCTCTATGTAACCAATGTGTGGAAGGAAGCACAGAGAAGGGACATGGCGCCCAGCGGAGCCTTGCAAAGAGGTGGGGCTCATTTTTTATTTATGTATGCATTTATTTATTTTTGAGAGAGAGACAGCGAGCACATGAACAGGGGGAGGAGCAGAGGGAGAGGGAGAGAGAGAATCTCAAGCAGGCTCTGCACTCAGCGCTGAGCCCGATGCGGCGCTCAATCTCACGAACCTGAGATCACGACCTGAGCCGAAATCAAGAGTCGGATGCTTAACCGACTGAGTCACCCAGGTGCCCCTTCCCTTTGTTTTTAAATTTAAAAAAGTATGATACACATTTCCCGTCCACAGCAGAAAGTGCTAGAGGAAAAAAAAAGTCGTGGGTACTATTAAGCATGAGTGCCAGTATTCTCATTTAGACTTCCTCTTGTTCTCACGTTTCCAAATTACATATGCATACATGCCTGCGTAGATTTACATCTGTGTCCACACATAAATATAAAAATATTTATATATGTATACAGATATTGATATTTCCTATATTAAATGTATATATCATATAATCTACATTTATACATACTTAAAGATATCTCACTACTTTAGAAGCTGCTGAGGGTTGAAAAGCTGGCTGAATAAACGGACATTTCCTTCCGCACCTTCTCTTGTTATTACTGACAGGAAAAGCCCTGTCTTCTGCATTTGGAGAGCTCCTCGACATTTTCTTTTTTTGTTTGTTTGTTTTTTTTTGGGGGGGAGATAAACTATTTTTTTTATTAACATATAACGTATTATTTGTTTCAGGGGTACAGGTCTGTGATTCATCAGTCTTACACAATTCACAGCACTCACCATAGAACATACCCTCCCCAATGTCCATCACCCAGCCACCCTATCCCTCCCACCCCCCCTCCACTCCAGCAACCCTCAGTTTGTTTCCTGAGATTAAGAGTCTCTTATGGTTTGTCTCCCTCTCTGGTTTCATCTTGTTTCATTTTTCCCTCCCTTCCCCTATGGTCCTCTGTCTTGTTTCTCGAATTCCTCTTATCAGTGAGCTCATATGATAATTGTCTTTCTCTGATTGACTTATTTCACTTAGCATAATACCCTCTAGTTCCATCCACATTGTTGCAAATGGCAAGATTTTGGGGGTTTTTTTTGGTGGCTGCATAATATTCCATTGTATATATATACCACATCTTCTTTATCCATTCATCTGTCAATGGACATCTTGGCTCTTTCCATAGTTTGGCTATTGTGGAGCTCCTCAACATTTTCTACAACTACCTGTGAGGTTTTCAGGGGACCTCAGTATTTTCCCCACTTAATAGATGAGGAAACGGGGATCAAGGCGTGCTGAAAGGCCAGTGGGACACCTGGGCCTCGAACCCAGAGCTTGAAGCTCCGCGAGTATCCCTGTATCAGCTTCAGGCAATTCTGCAGGATGCATTTTTCTCCTCCTCTGTTCTCTGAGAAGTGTAACATTCCCGACTTCTCTTGCCCCTGACTGCCCTGGGGTAGCTGCTTAGGTCAAAAACGCTCCTTAAATAGGAAAGAATGCTAGGATAGGAATCTGGGGGTTTTTGTGACCCTTCCCCAGGCAAGCTGGCCGGAGCCATTGCAGCTCCCAAGGGGCCCGATGCAGGGTCTGGCGTTCCCAGGCCTGCCCCCATTTCCCAGCCTTCTGGGTCTAAAGGAGGCTGCCTCCGTGATCTAGCAAGCACAGGCATTGCAGTTCTGTACCCTCAAGCCTCAGTTCGATATTGGCCGTTTTGAGCAATTGGGCTCCCTGTGCCATTATTGGAGGGAGGACAGCCCAGGGACCTGGCATGATGGAGACTCCCAATCATCAGCTAAGTGCACCACAGCCCAGGCCTCTGCTGGAGCCTTCCCCTGGGCCACCACGGGGCCGCATGCGGGCGCTCTGGAGTCTTCTCTGTTGCAGACCCTGCTACCCTCGTGAGCTTGTGATCTGTCCTTGGAGAGGGGCACTGAGTTCTTCCTGTGACTGTGGCGGGGGGTGGGGGAGCTCCCATGCAGGCGTCTGTGGCTGCAGGGGGAGTCGTGCGTCAGGGAATGTGGGTGCAGACAGGACAGGGCTGTGTGTGCATATGCATGGCAGAGTAGGAGTGTGCATATGTGTCTGCAACCCCTTCAGTGAACGCCACCTGAATTTGCATTTTTGCCAGAGGCAAACACAAGAATGCTAAGGTCTTGCACTCTTTCTTGGAACCAGACCAACCTGAGGTCCGAACGTCGGAAGGTCACTTACTTTGCAAATGATTTTGGCAAATGAACTTCCCTAAACCTCAGTTTTCCATCTTAACAGGGGGATAATAATACCTGCCCCATAGGGTTTGATGCAAAACGGATGCAAGGCGCTTACGCAAGCCTGGCAGACAGTAAAGATTCAATAAATGCCAACCATCATCACCCTTGCTCTCATTGTCAACCTCGAGTGTGCTCGGTCTGATTATCCTTGTCCCCATGACAGGATGCTTTTTTCCCTGTGCCCTGCAGAGCCCCCCAGCTGATTTCCCACAGAAGCAAGAGCTCCCTGTATCAGAAGGGAGCCTTGCTCCTGGCACCGGGCCCAGAGGCAGTGGAAGCCTCTTCTCTCTTCTCTTTAGAAGGACCTGCAAGGGCACCGTCCTGGATTGGCGGCATGTCAGGGCCAGAAGGGACCTTACAGAAATTTGTGTTAGGGACAGGTGAAGGGACACACGGCAGGTTTGCGGCAGAGCCTGGAGGTTTTGGACCTCGATTCTAGGACCATTTCCCCCTCGTGTGCCCCCCATGCCCCGTGAGGTCAAGCCCAAACTATCATCCAGGCATTTGAGCCCCTGCTCCTTCTCCTTTTCCCTTATGCAGCCTCCTTCTCCCTGTTCTCCGCTGGTCCCACCTGCTCCTGCCAGGCTGGTGACTTCTGAGCCACTCAATGCCCTTCCCAGTCTCCACCCTAAGCCATCAGGTCCCTAGCCTCCTTCAGGTGGCCGCCATGTCTGCTGTAGCCAGAAGCCTAATTACCAGTGGCCTTACCTCAGTCCTGACTTTCTCCTTGCCTAGTTCTGCCTCTGCAGCCAGACCGAGGGTCCCTGAAGGCAGGTGTGCTGGCTGAGCAGAGGAAATAACACGCCCATCAGAGGCTGGGACCTGCGCGGATCATCAGAAAAGACAGAGATCTCTGAACACACAGAGTAGGAGGTGCCACCTCTTCCCAGCTATGTGCCCTAGGGCAGGCTTCCCCATCTCCAGCTCCCATCTCCTCCTTTATAAAATGGGGAAATGGTAAACACATGCTTAATTGCACCTTTTTAAAAGGAAGCCTCCCCTAAAAATGTCTTTTTAATGTGTGGGTCTGGATTTCAGTGGCAGCCCGCCTAACAAAGGCAGGGCCCCCTGTATAAAACAGCAAGCGATACGGCTCCGAAAGCTATTTTATTTCCCTTTCCAGTGGGAAGAGACTTTGCCATTAGTTCTCTTTGATTCTCCATGCAGCCCCGAGACTTCCTGCCTCCCCCAGGCACCTATCTGGCTGGGCTGGTACCAATCCAGAAGTACCATTTGAGTCAGTGCCATGAGTAAGAAGGAAGAAAATCTGAAAAATGGGTAAAATATGCACCAGGAATCTTCTATTTATGTATGTCCTCCTGGGGGAGCCTGTGTCTGAGATGGAGCCAAGGATTTTGCCATTCTAGGTAAGAGGTGGATTTGCCCTAGCCTCGAAGTCTTTCTGGCTCCCTTATTTAGAGAGAGATGCTCACGGGAGAGGAATTAAAGACACGCTAAAGAGGTACATTCCTGCTCGGGCAGGGGACTTCCCCTAACACGCTATATTGCTGCTAACACAATCTCATCTTCCGTCACGGAGGAGGATGACTCAGGGTGAGCTCTATTTTTTGCTTAAATTTAAGCCATGTTGTGCACAAGAACCATGTGGCCCGGTCCCTGGTTAATCATGACGAATGTCCGAGCGACTCTGCCTGGTTACGAAATGGGCTCTTTCCTCTGCCAGGGACACAGCCACCAGGACACCAAGACCTGTGCTTGGGGACGGAGTCTCACAGGGGCTGATCTGTAGCTGGAGCCTGCATGAGAACTGGAAAAAACCCCGGCAGAATGAAACTGGCATCATTTAAATGAATACGTTTTCTACCTGCTAAGAGCACTGAGGGCTGGGGACGTAGCTGGCTGGCTGGGTCCCAGCAGAGGGCACCGGGGTGTGAGGCAGCTACCCCACCCTGCCCTGGCTGGTGGGCGAGGGCCTTCTGTGACGCGGAGCACAGCTCAAACCACCAAAGGGCCCAGCTTCTCCATGGCAACCCCAAACTGCCTGTTCATTCCAGAGGCTATGCTGGCAGCAAAAGTGGGGCCATGGAAGGGTGTCCTTGCGACAAACAATGGGAAGCATGCAAACGGTTCCTGCTGACCATCGTCTGCCTTCTGGGAATGCCTCCGAGGATGGAGCCAGCCAAGAGATGGCCGGGATAGCCACGGGGAAGCAGGGGAGAGTCATTTACAGGCAAGGAATCATAATTTATGGGAGCTCATTTACTGACCCAGCAGCCTCCCTGAAAAGGGGTGAGGATCTAGGTGGAAAGAGTGAGTGGGTTAGGAGCACGGGGGAGAGGGATTTCACAAGACTGGTGACTCTAGGGTAGCCAGACTGACTCTCCTGGCTGTGTGTGGGACAGCGTCCCTCGGCACCACTGAAGACCTCTGTCCCCTCAGTCAGGATGCTTCTCCCCTCGCCACGCAGATACACGCAGTCATGCCCACGGCCGGGCCAGTGGCCACCTCCCTCCACCCATCCCTGCCTGTTCCTTCCGGCTCTGGGTTTCTGTTCTCACTCAGGCTGGCCCAAGCGTCTGCCAGGCTCCACCCAGCCCTGGGTACAGACGCCTGCCCACCTTCCCAGGCCCTGGCACAGAGAGGGTGGGGAGGGAAAGGGGATGAACTTTGGAGTCAGACATATTTGGATCTGAACATATTGTTTGGATGTAAGTGGCCTCGGGCAAGGTGAGGTGCAGGGACTTCAAGTTTCTTATCTGCCCAGCAGAGGCAAACACGTTTGGATTTGGAAGGGTTCTGTGGGGGGAACAGAGGGATGTCTTATGAGAGAAGGGGTTCTTCTCCCCTCCCTGCATCGCCCCCTTTCCACACCCACTGCCCTCCTCTCTCCCGGCCCGTCTGCGGGGCCCTCTTTCTGGGCACCTGCGTCAGAAGACCAAAGCTGGGAAAAGCGATCACCGAAGGGCACCCTGAGAAGGTCCACCAGGATGTTCTGAACACTCTGTCTCTGTTGTGGTAAATGATGACTTTAATTTACAAAGCAGATGAATACTAAATTTTCATGAAATTAAAAACTATATTATTTATGTGAGCGGAAACAGAAAATGTTCCGTAGCTAGCAGTGGTCCTGCTTTGTAGGAGGAACACAAAAATAATTAAAACCACTCGTGCTTCAGTAATAAATAATGATAATAAATAAATGTCCTGACCTTAAGCGAAAATATAAAATTAAAACCCATTTGGTATGTAAATTCATTCAGGACGTTATCGAGTCTCGCAGCCTAAGATGGTGTGGGACAGAGGAAGCGTTCACTACGTGAATTTTGAAAGGAAAATCAAAGAACAACAGAGTTGTGTGTGTATTGACTCATTATTCTACTTTAATTCCATCTAATACTGTGTGGAGCCTTGAGGCTGGGACATTAATTTCCTGCTTTTTCTGTTTCACCAATTCCTCATGGAGACCAGGAGAAAGAATTTCAGTCCTGGAGGCTGAAATCAGGGGAAGCCAGAAAATTACAGGAGAGGTGGGGAACTCAAACCGGAAGGCGATTTTTAATGTGTTTACAGAGAGAGACGCTGAAGAGAAGCCAACAAAGAACAGCGAGGGTGCTGTTGAGCCTGGGGAAGGGAGCTCCTGAGGGTTTGGGCCACAAATCATCAAGGGAATGAAACGTCCCTGGTCTTGGGTTCAGGTGGGGACACACTCCAGGGCCTGGAGAAGCCAGGAAGGAAGGAAGTCTGCGCTTGGCCTCTGACTTCAGGAAAACACCGATCAGTTCCAGATGGTACACGTACCCCCCACACCGCCCTGCCCCTGGCCCTGGCAGCCTGGCGCCCGCCTTGACCATGAAATCACTGTGTGTTCCCTGAAGCCTGCGGCTCCCCAGCCTCTTCCATTGGGCAGCCCAGGAAACTACAGGCCAGGGTCCCAGGCAGGAAAGTCAGAACCTTTCCACCACTGCTGCCAATAATCGTAAGGGCTCTTCATTTGTCCCCTCCTGCAGGGCCTGCCACACCCCGCCTCTCATTTCCTACCTCATGGGGTGGGCAGGCAGGGGGTTTCCACCTTGACAGGCAGGGAAACTGAGGCATGGGATCTGGCAGCATGCGGGTGGCAGGGAAAGGCTCAGAGTCCTTCTCTCAGTTGGGCGCTCTTGTGTAGCGGGGAGGAGGAGCCAGAAAGGAAGGCTTGAGGACAATGGGCCCTTCCTGGGCAGACCTGGTCTCAGGTGTGCCCGGATTTCTCACGCCCCTGATGCTTCCAGTGGGGGCCCTCCCTTAGAATTTCCTGCTTCCAGGCTGCTGCAGTCCGAGATGTCTAACCTGGAAGAAGGGGCTCAAGGGAGGCCTTTCCTAGGTGTAGACAGTGTGGTTCAGAGTGTGGGTTCTAGGTGCCATTGGATCAGCAGACAGGGGCAGGCTCACCGGACCACCCTGGTCCTGATGCACATCTTCTATGGGGGGAGGGTCTGATGTCCTCCCATCCCTTCTCCCCCTTCACCACTGCCCCGAAGGAATGGTGGGAGAGGCCACCTCCACGGGAGGGAAGGACCCACATCCTCTGCTATGCCAGGGCACCCAGAATCACCAGCATGCTGGGGAGACAGGGCCTCAAGGAGAGTGAAAGGCCTGTGGGTCTCTTCGACGCAGACCCTGGTGTTCACTACTCTGGTTCAACCCACTGCTTGTCCCAGTGGAAAAGACGGGAAAAATCCAGCCCAAGCCCGCTGGCGTCTGCTTGGCTGCAAACCATCCAGGTTTTGTAAACACAGCACCAGGATAAATGACTGACTTTCTCCACTTTTGAATCTCAGACATAAGAACTTGTCGAGCCATCAACAAGCCACTGGACAAGGCTCCCTGATGACTGAGATGTTCTTTCTCCGGCTGGGGAGACAATCTGCCCAAGTACTCCTGGGAGCTTGGGGCACGCCCCACACAGGAAATCTGTGGCCTGCCCCAATTCAGCCATCGTGGTCAAGATCCCCTTCCACGCCTGCTGGCTTGTTTCCCTGTGACCCCGCCATGGGCACAAAGACAAAGCCCCTGACAGGACCAGTGTGGCCGTCGGGGGAAAAAAAGTCTTAGAAACCTATAAAACCAAGTGCTGTAAGTCCCCTAAAAAGGCTTCCAGATCAGGCATTCAGTTCCTGGACCAGCTCACTCGTAGGAGGTCAGGGAGGCTCCCACACCCTTTTGGGGCCAGAAGACAGATCCTCTGCTCCCAACAGATTTATAAAGTCTTCTGCTATTGACTGTCTCTAAGAAGCAATGAGGGTGCCTCGAGGTCTCTGTTCTCCCCTCTCTTTTGGGCAGATAAGCCACACCCCTGGCATGTCCATTCTAGAAAGGGGACTGATTATTTCTGCTAAAAAGCCTATGTGAGCCCAAAGCAGGGGCTGATTTCAGGACAAGCCTGGACTGCAGCCAGGCTGGCAGGAGCCTGGACACATCTCTGTGTTCCCCAAGATGCCATGGGGCCTGCTACCACGTGGAAGCTAGGCCTCTCTCTGGGGTGGCCCCTGCCCCATGCCCCATGTCAGAGTGTGCCTGGGAAGTGTGCCCGAAGATGCCAGCGACAACTCCAGGAGGCTGACTCCTGGGTCTCTGGGTCCAAGTGACCTGAAGCTTTGCATGGGCAGCTTGGGGCTCAACCCGGGGATCAATTCCCCTGGAACTAAAGAGACACCTCCACCCTCCGCCACCACCCAGGAGCTGCCACTGTGCAGCCTAATGCCCTGGGCCTCTAATACCCTCCCGAGCCCCTAGCTGTGTCCCCTTTTGTGAAGCCCACGGCTGTCACAGGCTGGCTGGGCCCGCTTTCCCCTGATGAGGACAGGACCCCCTCCCCAGGGAGCTTCCCTGATGCCTCTCTTTCCGTGGCAGGTAGTGGGCAGAGGCTGACTCAAGTCGGTGCTCAAAAAATGCCCACTCATTCACCAAACATTTACTGAAAACCTTCCGTGCTCCCAGCCCCGCGGGCCCAAGGACAACTCAGAGGCTAAAGCGGACAGGTGACAGAGGAAGGGGTTTGTGGGGCTGTCAAGAGTCTTCATTTCCCATTCAGCACTTCCCGAGGCCTTATATGTGTCAAACTCGGTGGGGGACAGGGGGAGAGGGAGACCAAGGTCATTCCACCTTGGGAGGCTTGCGGGGGCGGGGGGGCAGGAGGGGAGAAGATGACAGGGCCAGGATTTGAGGGAGGTGTGAGCGTTCTTTGGTTGGAAGGGGCCACAGAAGGAGTGGGGGCAGAGGCTGACCTGGCGTGAGAAAGCCAGGTTGCTCCTCAGCTGATGCCTGGCAGGGTGGAAGGGTGTGGGACGCAGATGAACTGTGGGGAGGGCCAGTGCCATGCCCTTGCCCCTTTGAGTCCACTCCCCAAAGCGGCAGCCAGAGGGGTCCAGTTCGGAAGCCCCAGGGGCGCCGGCCTCTCATAGCTCCTTGCGAAGTCAAGCACGCTTCTCCCTCCGGCCCTCTGCACTGTGTTATCCCTCCACCTGGAATGCTCCTGCCCAGACACCCAGGTGGCTCCCACCTTCTTCAGGTGTCTGCTCCAGTGTGGCCTAAACAGGCATACCCCACTTTCTACCCTGGCACGCTCTCACTTCCTTCTTGGCTTAATTTCTTTGGGACTCAGGACACCACTTGACATTTACTTAGTTATTGTATTACCTGTCTCCAGTCATTAGCATGTAAGCTCCATAGAGGCAGGGATGTTTGTTTTGATCAGGCACGCAGTAGGTGCTAACTACCATTTGTTGATTTAGTGGATGAATGAATAAATGAGCGTCCTCTGGCTGGCCCCCATCCCCACCTCCACTGAATCAAGGATGCCTTGGTTTGCTGCTAACTCAGAGTGCAGTTCGCCCAGCTCTGGGCCTGGGCACTGGAAGTGGCCGGTCCCAGAAGGGCTACTTGGGACCCCTGGGTTCTAGGCAGCAGGGACTTCAGACGCGGCCTCTGCAGTCTAGAGACTGAAATGCAGCCTCTCTGTGGGTGGTGATCTCAGTATGCGCTTGGCCACCCTGGGCCTCACAAAGGTCTGGAGAGGAATGAAGAGCCCGGGCAGGACGCCTGGAGTTGGATGGAATTTATTATTTTGAAAGCTCCCTGAGTTTTAAGGTTAATGCACATACTTTGGGGTGGAGGGGCAGATGCAAAAAATAAAACCCCAAACCTAAAGGAAACAATCTGGGGAGACCTGGAGGGGAGGCGTGAAATGGACGAAACATATGTGCCAAAGCCTGGCACAAACAGAGCGGGTGGAAGAGACAGCCCAGTCTAGGGCCTTTGAGAAAAATCACCATTTAGAAAGCTGCTTGGGAAGAGGCAGAAGGTTCCAGAATGTGATCTTTCTTCGAGGCTGCATCCCTCACTGGTACCAAAGAAGGTAAAATATAAGAGGAAGCTAAAGGTGACAAAAGGCAAAAGAAGCCTGGGGACTCAGAGGCCCAACCATACACTTAGCTCTGCCACAGATGCTGTGTGATATATTCCTTCCCTCTTTAGGCCTCTGTTTTTGTCTGTCAAGTGAGGGGTTTGAACACTGGGCCTTCCAGCTAGCTGCTCCATTTCTTAGTATTTAAACAGCCTCCTTCAGAACAGCCAGCTGGGCTTTCCCAAGATGCCAGCTGTGTGCCCTTGCAAGTTATTACAGTACAGTAGAACGTAGAGTGGAAGTTCCCAGTTGCTCAGTGCACAGCTTGTGCAGCTGTACATGGTAGTCTCATCTGCCTGGCACTGCAGACACTAGTACCCTTTTTAAAAGCGATCAAACCCTAATATTTGGGAAGGCTCCTCTGAGAGCTGTTCTGGGTAACTGGGGTACTGGATTTAGCTTCTAGACTGTGTAGCGTCCAGATGGCTGCTGGATTGGGCCCGCTTTGCTCAACTCAAATTTTCCTCTGAAGCAGAAAGGAAAAGCTTGTTTCCCTGCGGGTCCCAAATGTGCTGTCTGCCTGCTGACCCTTGTGCTGTGTCCAGCAGGGGTTTTAGGAGTTTTTCTCTGGAATCCTGAGCCACGGCTGCTCAATTTGGCTCCTGCTTCAAAGGTGACCTGGATTGACACCTGCCATGTCTCCCACCTCCATCTGCAGCAGCGTGGAGAGGAGCAGAGCTGAGGCAGGTCCAGAGCCGAGGCAGGTGGGCAGGCGAGCGGGGTTCCAGGGTAGCCCCCCAGGGCCTCTCCCTCTGCCCGGACACACCCAGGCCGCCCTATTAATAGACCAGCAGCAAAAACGCTGCCTCCTTCCCAGTTTCCATTTCACTTGTACTAGATCTGGCTGTCCCAGTGGGGATAGCTTCCTTGCAAAACAAACAGCAGAATCAATATTTCCTTCACGGGGGGAGGTATTGGGTCTTCAGGCAGGCCAGGCCCTCTCTCTACTCCTGCTCACCGGGTCCAAGGAAAGGGGCCCACAGGCCACTAGGCCCTTTCCTGCCTCAATTCAGCAGATTACATTAAATGAACAGACATTTATCGAGCATCTTCCATGTGTCAAAGCCCACTGGGCATAGGGAGAGAAGGATGAATAAGACAGTTCCTGGGCCTCGAGGAGCACATGTGTTGCAGGAGACAGACACATAAATGAAGCTTATGGGCCAATGTATCATTGGCAAGACAGAGTAAGGCCAGGAGACGAGTGTCTGAAACCCTCCATCTTTGGGCACAGTCTGTGCATGACACATGGAGGAAGCAGACTCGCATGCCCTGCAGCACGCACAGCGGGAGTGTGAGGACACTGTCTCCGGGGGGCTGTCCGGGGGGGGTCCCCCTACCCTCTCCAGGCCTCACAGCAGAGTTCTGGGCGAGGTGGCTCCTCCCAGGGACTGCAGGGGCACCTGGCTGGGCCCAGTACGATTGTGTCCAGCGTCCTGCCGGACAGCCCAGGACAACTCATAAAAGGTCCTGGGGAAGCCTGGTAGAAATGCAAATCCAGGCTGCCACCCTAGAGATTCTGCTCCATACACTCTGGCTGGGGGAGAGGTGGTGCGTGGGAACCCGCCCATCAGACAGGCACCTGGGGGATTCGGAGCAGGAAGTCCTTAGGTCACACTCTGAGGAGCACTGCCTGGGACGTGGGCCCCTTGGGCCAGCTCCAGGCCACCTGTGCCCCGCTCAGCCCCTGTGCACCCGCCCTCGGCAGCACTGGTGTCCATCAGTGTCTGGTGAATGACACGTTTGTCGGAGAATTCCCTCAGAGTGAGAAGGGAGGGGGTGCCGAGCTGACCCAGGCCCCCCTGACCTCCACACCACAAATCTGCATGTCCAGGCCTGGCCCCCGGGGGCGTCCCCTGCCATTCCAGCGCAGACGTCTTTCCCAGCTCAGCACTTAACTGACCTCGGTGTCAATGGAGCTCATGTGTATTCTGTTTTATCAGGATCCTGGGTCCAAGAGAAATCCAAATTCCACATTCCCCAAAGATGTGAACACATCCCCCCACCTATACCCACTACACCCCCATTACACTTTGCTCAGGTGTACCAAGAGGTCTGAGGGTGACCGGAACAATGGCCCCCAGGCAAGTGGCCAGAGCTGTCGGTGGGTTCTCTCCTGCTGTGTAGGCTGTGTAGCTGGCTGGCTGGCTGGCTTGTCCTGACTCCCCCACTGGGCTCCCTGGCCTCACCCCTGCTGAGTCCCGGCCGGGCACCGAGTGGCCCTCCGAGAACAGCTCTGACTGACTAGTCTCCAGGCCCCAGGCTGCTCTGGAGCCTGCCCTGTGTGTGTGGCTGGCCTCACAAACAGGGTGCCACCTGGTGCGAGGTAGAGGCAATAAAGGTGGAACCACTCGAAGGAAGCCAGTCAGGAACGTGGGATTCAGAGCGTCTCTCTGTTTCAAGGGTTATGGAGACATCGGGCGCACGTGGTCTCATTTCTGTTCCATGTGACCGCTAAGCAAAGGATCATGGCAATTGCCCCGTCTCTCCTAAAAACAGCTCCATGACCCCAGCCTCTGTCCCCGGGGAGCTGAGGCAGGACTGGTCACAAATATCATGGGGAGTGAGAAGCCCAGAGATACCATCATCGCAGCATGGAGAAAAAAAGCATACATGGGGAAACAGAGTCACCCGTGGCTGGAGCATGTGTCTCCAAGGCCTTGGTGCCCGAGAGAGGCTTGGGAGGCCCACACTGGGGGCACCCTTTGGAACTGGCAGGAGGGGGCGAGTTGAAGGTGGTGAGGGATGCTGAGGCCCCACGATGCGGCCTCCTTACCTGGCCTGCTCCCAAGTGAGCGAGGGTGGTTTCCCACCAGGAAAAGGAGAGGCCTGGGCCTCACGTGGCCTCTTATCAATATGGCCTCCCTCCTGAGGCCCGCTGTGGTCCAGCTTTGCGCCAGGCTATGGGACGGGGAGGTCAAGAAGGGGAGCAGCCCTGCTACTGGGTCGTCAGGGAATGTACAGAGGGGACAGGTCAAGCCCAAACTGCACGGCAGGGATGAGGATGTCAGAATTGTCCGTGGTTTCTGTGAAGATTGACAGAGGGGTGGGCCGAGGATGGGGTTCAGAGGACAGGGTGGGTTGGGGTGAGCGGAGGGCAGGTGAGAGGGCTTTTCAGAAACAAACCACCACAGAACAGGCTGAAGACATCTGAGAGAAATGGCACGACAGGGCCAGAAGCCCAAGCTTCTTCTCTGAGCCCCTGAATAGTCAATCAATAAAAACCGAGCCAGTTTTCCTGTCCTTGTGTCGTGATTCGGTGCGCAGCAAGAATGAGAAGGACCACAGTGACTTCAGACCCTGGACATGGAACAGCTTAGCCGGCATGTTTTAGGGTAATAAAGGCAACTAGTGGAGAAGTGCTTCCTTCCCCCAAAGTCTCCATTAAGCTCTGGAATATGGGTGACACGTACAACGAGGAGGACACGGCGCAGTTAGAATTCTGCCAGCAAACATTCTAAAATATTCATGAAACACAGGATCAGGCCTGACTGTTAACACTGCAACTGGTTCCCTCCAATAGAGTGACAAATGGGCGCCAAGCACTGTCATCTGTCCCTTTGATCTTTCCAGGTCCCGCCAGGGAGCAGAGTGGGGACTCGGGCAGCCTGGGGAGGCTGCAGAGGAGGGGGCCGGGGTGGGGGAGAGCAGAACCCTCCAGGTGGCTTCTATTTCCATGTAAGCAGGCAAGAGAACAGTGGATATCTTTAGATTCCGAGGCAAAATAACGGACCCTCCAAGTCCTACTCCATCAAAAGTGATTAGTGGGGGGTCCTGGGGATTCCAGTCCACCGCACTGGCCCCCTCTGTGGAAGGAGCATTGTTAGATACACAAATCCCAACAAATGGCATAGGCAAAAAGCAAAATGTCTAAAAAAAGTAAATTGGCCTTCGAAAAAAAATAAGGAGGAAAAGAATAAAAATGAACTCCGGGCTTTCTTGGTTAAGAGCTTCTTCAGAGCTTCTAGACACGCTGAGGGGACCACAGTACAAAACTGCTGCAATTTAACAGGACGCCTAATTAAAGGGAGCGACACGAAGGGCCTTTTCTTCCTACTCTGGGTTGGCTTCTTTCTGTGCAGGGTTCAAAAGTATGACAACTGGAGGACAAAGAGTTATGTCCCCAAACAATGAGACGTAGCATATCGGCTACTGAATTACTGGTTTTTATGTCCTTCTGTCCAACAAATGTTGCTGAAGCTTTTTATGTGCCAGCCGCAGTGCCAGGAGCTGAGGTCGCGGCGAAGAAGACACTGGTGGAGCTAGGGGAGGGGGGGCGGGCAGGGGGAGAAGAGAAGGTTCAGACAAGGGAAACGCAGTGCAGCGCGTGCCCAGGCAGTGGGGCGCACGGCCTCCCGAGGAGGGGCGGGTAACCCTCGCCCCAGCTCTTCCCGCGCCCCCCCCCCCATGTTGGCGAAGAGGACATTCCCTGAGAGTAGTCTCTTACTCTTACTTTAAAAAAGGAACGCTTTCAGGGAGCAGGGCATGGGGAGTGACTGTGGAATGGGTCTGGGTTTCCTTCTGGGGGTGACGAGAATGTTCTGGAACCGCAGATCAATGATGGTTGCCAAACCGTGTGAGTGGGCGAAATGCCGCCCAACTGGACACTGGAAAACGGTGAATTCTGTGTTTATGTTTATTTTACCACCATTTTTCAAAAGTAATGTTTTCTGAGGTCACATTCCATTCTCTGCTCACAAGGTCAAGCGCTGCCCGACAAGCCCTGAGTCGGGGGCTGTTTGGGGGTGAGGGTGAGGATCCTGAGATAGTGAAGCCTGCCCAGAGGCTTGCCACCTCGTCTCCTTCTGCTCAGTGCCGGCTCCTGGCTGGGCTTCAGCATCGCCGGTGACAAGGGCCCACCAGGCCGCATCATAGCCACCCTCCGAAAGGCCACGGAGAACTGCTCCCTGCAGCACGCGTCTTCTGGAGCTCTGCCTGGTCTAGTTTTAAGTTCTCCAGTGGCAGAGCGATGATGGTGCCACTCCTCCTCTTGAGAAGCGTCTGCTATTCCCACAAGTTCATTTCGGGGAAGGTGGCCGGTCTGGGAATGTGGCACAGTCTCCTTCCTGTCACCCCTCGATGCCTCCCAACGCCACCCTCCTGTTTCCAGGTACACGTGGGTCCCCTCCTCTTGGGGGAGGAGGTTCACCTGACAAAGATCTGGGGAGTCCGCTGGGGGCAGCAGGGGATGGGGTTAGGGACGGAAGGGAGGAGGTAGAAATGGAGCCTGCCCTGGATTTGGCTGCGACCCCAAGCCAGATCCTTCCCTTGGATCTGAACTTAGCCACCAAGCATTATACTCATTGTCTGTGTTTCCCCTCTTCCTGTGACTGTGCAAATATTTAGCTTCACCTTCGTGCAGCCGGCTGCCCATCTGTTAACACGCTGGCCAGACCGGGGCCTGGTGGCACGGAACTGACCCAGAAGTAGGTATAATCCTCTCTTCTAAATGTGCTTAATACCATCGATAATCTTGTCACATAAATCTCCCGGTTAGCAGTGAGCTGTGGCTATCGCTGCTAGACTCCAAGAATCTTTCAGTAACGGATTCCACCTCCTGTAATCCATCTCCTTTCTTATACCGATTTCAGCTGCCATGTTGCTGAGTGCTTGCGAGAACCACCCCGGCCTTTAAAGGCACTGTTTCTTGGAGCTGTCTCTTGCAGGCTGGGCCAGCGGAGCCAATCCATGCCTTCGTCTGGCCTTCCTGAAGGCCCCTTGCTGTCTTTCTGTGCATCTAGACCCATGCTCGTGGCCGTTCCTACCGTGGGGGTCTAACAGGTACTCTGGTCTGGGTCTTCCGCTTTCTCTCCTTGTTTGAGGCCAAGTGTCTACACCAAGTGGTGTTGCCCTTGACTTTCTCTGCCCCCCCCGCCCCAGGCATCCCCCAGTCTCCCTGGCTAAGGACTTGCTCCAGCACTGCCAATGTGGGGTTATGGTGTGGCCAGAGGCTTGGAAGGATGTGATCAGTTCAAATAGTTTCTACGTTTCTCCAAAGAAATTAAACCCAAGTTGTTAAATCACTTCCAAGGGATTTAGTTACCAGCCTAAACACCGCTGGGCAGAGCCAGTACTCCTCAAATGTAGACGCTCTGCTCCCAGAGTTTCTGCTGTTTTAATCCCCAAAGGGCAAATCTGGGAGGAGTGTGCCTTTCTCCAGGAGCTCGGTACACAGCTCTGTTTCCAACTCCTAAGTGATTAAAGAATAAATATCCTCCGAGGAGCACTGACGCCTGCCCCAGGATGGGCTCTGGGCCGCCAACAACAGCTGCATTCACAATTGGGCTGCAATCTAATTTCATACCTAGACTCAGGGGACCAGCTGGGGAAAAGACACAGCACAGGCCCAGCCGGCTGACTGGAGCCTGCCTGGGGATCGCTTGTCTCCTGCAATAGGCCTCTAAGCCTTGGCTTACACTTGGCTGGTTTTGTCTGGGTGGCTGTGTGGGTTTGCAGAAGTCCTCTCCTTGCCCAGTGCTTGCCTCGGAACTCCCCTGCTGCAAACCCCACAGTCAAAATGGCCTCTTTGAGGATGAGGTGTGGCCAAGGCCACAGCTCCAGCACGTTCTTCTCCTTTTACTTACAATGAGTCAAAGAGGGGTAGAGACGGTGGGGAAGAGAATTTCCCTCTGAATTAAAGCCAGTGAGTGTGTGGTTGTTGGATTTAAAGAATTTCCTTGATGGCGCTCTGCATTTGATCAAGAGCCTTCTGCCGGAGGAATAACCAGCAGCATCTGTCCATTCCCATTTTCTCATGCCAGCCATGGCAAAAGTCTTGCCCCAAACTCACAAATCTGCCTCTCTCTGCAAACACCAACACGTGTGCCCTCCCACGCGGAGGGGACGCTGCCGTAGGACGGGAGGGGGACGTTGGGAGCACCCGGCTTCTTGCTTTACTCGCCCTTGGGGAGTTTTCCAAACTGGAGTCCATGTGTCACAGGAAGCAGGTGGGTGGTCATTAGAAAGCCCACGGAAACAGTTTTTGACATGGAGGAAAAAGGCGAGATGGTATTTCATATCAACTCAGCAGTGAGGTCAGCAGGCCATCCTGCGCCTGGATTACACTCAGAGCATCAAGAGCATCCTTTGCGAAAAACCAGCCCCCATTCAGGTAGGCCTTCTTTAAGGAGCTAGGATGAGATACTTTCGTGGAGCGCGGCAGTTCCCTAGGACATTGCGACAAATCACCACAAACTGGGGGCTTAAATGACAGGAATTTATTCTCTCAGCTCTGGAGGCCGGGAGTCCAAAATCAAGGTGCCATCAGGCCGTGCTCTCTCTGAAGACTCTAGGGAAGAGTCCTTTCTCATCTCTCTCAGCTTCTGGTGGCCGCGGGCGTTCCCAGTCTGTGGCTGCGTCACTCTGATCTCTGCGTGTCAACCTTCCCTCTGCTTTCTCTTCAAAGTGTCCTCGTCATTGGACTGAGGGCCCACTCTGATCCAGGGCGATCTCATCCTGAGAATCTTACCTTCGTGACATCTGCGAAGACCCTATTTCCAAACAAGGTCACACTGGGGGGCTCCGAGTGGACCTATATTTTTTGTACAGGGGCCACTATTCAACCCACTACAAGGAGTGTCCCTGAAATAAAATCCTGTCTGTCTAACCCTGCTTTCTCATGGATTCAAATGTTTTAAAGAAGAGAGAGAGGAGTTTCTCTGGAGGACGCCTATCTTAAGAACACAGCTCAAATCTCTACCTGGGGGGGCTGGGGGTGCCAGGAAATCCCAGCAAGTTTACTGGTGAGCGTAGGATGGACGGGGTTGAGACACAGAGCCTAGCCCTCCCCCAGTTGCATCCTCAGTCCACTAACCAGATGGCTGACGGGCACCCTGAGAAGTCTCTGTGGGGCAGGGCACCCTCCGACAGCTGAGAAAGCAACTGCCAGCCTCCTGGGGGCCCCCTGATACCTGAATCATCAGCACCCCTAGACCTTTCCACGCTCCACCCTGCACCATCCCTCCTGGCTCAGTGTTGGGGCTTAGCAACGTTAAATAACAATAATAATAATAACACGTCTGAGTATGACGCTTTAATAGCCAATCTGTCATTTTCCTACTTTATTTCTGAGATTTTAAGAACTGTGCCCTTCCTGCACGAAACAACAGGGTGCATTTATATTAAAAATGAAACTAATTAAAATGTTTGAAAACCATAAACCACACCACCATAAAGCAGCAGCAGCCCTATTTTTCCAGTCTAAAAAGATTTTTCTTCCTCATTTTGTGGCCTGCCCCGATGCGCAGGCTGCCGGAGTCGGGGAGGCGCTGGAGCTTGGAGCCTGGGGGCAGGGGTGCTCGCTCGGAGGGTGGCCTCTGGTTGCCCAACTCGGGCATGGCGTCCGGGGGAAGTGAGGCGGGGGCAGCAAGCTACCCCGAAGGTCATCCGAACTCAATCCACATCACGAATGCTTGTGTCTTGGGAGAGATTCCAAAGGCTGAGCTCGGAAGGTGCACTCACAGTAGTTCTTAAACACGCTGCCACAGTGCTGAGCGGGGTGTGCGTGGCGGCAGCGTGGGGCCCCCCTGGCCCTCATCACAAATGCGCTGTCCAGGAGAGAAGGGCACCGGGGTGACTCTCCGATTGGGAAGCTGCACTCACAGAAGGTCCCTCCCAAACCACCTGGGCCATCCGAACCTCCTCGGGAAACAAAGTGTACACGTTTGCTGAATGACTAAAGAGAGAGGACCTGAGGGATGTGCCAAATGCTGGGTGGGGTGGGGAGGACGTTCCCTGGAAGGCCAGACGTTTCTACAGGCTGTGCAAAGGAGGGGCCTGGCATCCTCGGAGGAACACGGTAGAAACCAGTGAGATGTCATTGTGTAAATGCTCATCCTTTGTATTTTTTTCCGATGAGCATCCATTTCTTTAAAAAAATCAGCCCCTAGGAATTTATCTATAAAACAAAACTCATGTCACCCACACCCCCAGGATTTTCTGAACACATCTCATTTGCCCAGTGATGGGTTAGGTTTTTTGTTGTTTTTTTTAACCTGGAATTTCCCTAATTGATATACTAATCCTGCAAAGTAGTATTGTTGTTGTCCCCATTTTACAGATGAGGAAAATGAGACCACAGAATGGTTAAGCATCTTACCAATGATGCGAGCCCAAGGCTGCCTGTCTTGAAGGCCTGTGCTCTTTCCAGGTCATGCTCTGCTTTGCATGGTACTGTGGGCTCGCTCCCCTGCTCTAGCCAGACTCACCGGCGTCAGAGGTGGGTTTGCAGCTGATGTCTGGCTGAAATGTGGGACACGAGGGGTGCAGAGGTACAGAGGTGAGAGATAAGAGGCTAGCAAGGTGGGCCTTAAGCCACTTTATCTTCAGGCCAAGTTTGGGGTATTTGCACATTTTTTAAAGTAGGCACCATGCCCAGCATGGAGCCCAATGCAGCGCCTGGACTCACCATCCTGAGATCAAGAGCTGAGCTGAGATCAAGAGTCAGACACATAACCAACTGAGCTCCCCTGCCAGGGGCCCCTGCACATTTTTTAAAGCGGCGGTGTGACAAGATCAGATTTGCAGTGACGGGAGAATGGATGGGAGGAAGGCGCAGACTGGAGGTGGGGAGATGGGTGTGGCGGCTGTCTCTGTTCCCTAGGTGAGCTTCGATGGTTTTCCAGACTACCGCAGTAGGTGTGGAAATGGAGGGAAGCAGATGGACTCGAGAAACATCCGAAGGTGAAGCTGGTGGCAGTGATGGGGACGGAGAAGGAGAGGGGATTCCAGGTAGCTGGGCTGCTGGGCAGTGGGGGGACCTGGCCCGGAGCCAGGCATGTAGGGGAGGAGCAGGTTTGAGCCTCAGGACAGGGAGTTTAATTCTGGGCACTTCATATTTGCAGCTCCCAGAGGAGGCAGGCATCCAGGCAAAAGACTTGACAGCGAGAAGCATGGGCTTTGAGCTAAGAAAGGGCTGAGTTCAAATCTCACTTCTACCACTTAGGAGCTGGCGTGTTGAGCAAACTCCCCAGGTTTTCTGAAACTCAGTTTCCTCATTTGCAAAATGGGGATAATTGCAGGCTTACGACATGGGGCTGTTGTAAGAACAGAGACAAAACATGTAAAGCTCTTGGCACCGTGCCTTGGACCTCTACAAATGGTTTTAAAAGCAAAACAAAATAAAAGAAGAAGAACAACAACGCAACTCTCACAACAACCCCCAACAAACAGAATGTGGCTTGGAGCCCAGGGCTGTTCAAGGCACTGGCTCTGGATTTGAGATCATCAAATACAGGAGATGATTTTTCATTTCAAGGAAGCACAGTAATTGCTTCGCAAAATGCCTTACTTTGGGATCCTTTTAATCAGTGAGGAGCTACATGCATTTCAAATACAATACATAGTTAATGTATTTGCAGGCTCTTGACTACTCTCACTGAGATGCCACGTGAAGAACAAGAAGCAGTGGTGGAACCTCTCTGAAAAGAGACTATCGTACCACGGAAAAGTGGAAGACGATTTTCAGAAGTGTGCAGCTATTTTTTTTTTAAGTAAAGCAAGTGATTTCCATGACTACACTTTCTTCTACCCACAATATAATTTGATAATTCAACACTTATTTCCTAAGCACAGAGCAGGCAAGTGTGAGGTGCTTGCGCTGTGAAACCCAAGGCAGGATCTTATGTCTCAAGGACTCACTTTGTACAGGGAGGGAGACAGAGAGGAAGAGACCACACGGTGAAGACCACGTAATAATAATAATGGTAGATCACACGTATAGTGTCTACTAGACACTAGAGATGGCTGGAAGGCTTTGTATTATTAATTCATTTACTCTCCCCCACAACCCAATTGATAGATGGTATTATTATCCCATTTTCTAGAGGAGGAAACCAGGCTCTGAGAGGGGAAGTAACTTGCTAACGGCCACACAGCTGGAAAGTAGAAGAGTCGGGCTTTGAACTTGGCAGCTCAAATCTGGAGTCTGGGCTCCCCGTCCCATTACGGTGCAGGCGAGATGTGTAAGTACTTACAGGTATCCCAACTAGGTTTGATTAATGGGGTTGGCCAACCCAAGACCGTTTTTGCCCTCCGCACAACAACCAAACCTTTGGCCTCGGCTGCCCCTCCAGCTGCAGCCCCTCCCCTTCTCTCTAGTCACTCCTGCCCTGGTGTCTGACAGGTCACATTTGAAATGCTGGAACAACACCTCTAATTACAAGGGGGAGTTACTCATTTACCAATGACCAGCTGCTTCAGAACTGCCCACAAAGTTGGCAAAGGTCACAGAATTTCTTTAGCCGACAGAGTCCCTAGACCGGACAAGGTCAGGGAGAGGTCCTTCTCAAGAGTCCACGCCAGAGACGCAGGACAAGGGTAGACCGGCTCTGCCCAGATCCGCACATGGGGCAAAGACTTGGAAGCTTCCTCCCCTACTCTCCTTTTAGATTTTCCTGGGTGGGTGGGTGGGGGCAGCCACTCTTCTGTTCTGAGCCAAATTCTTGGCTTTGATAACAAAATTAGTACTGAACCCCAGCCAGGAAGCCCTGTGTATCTTTCATAGGACCATATGGAGACCCCAGGGGTCTGAGCTAAGGGGAGGCATGGCTTCACAGCAGGTGACGGATCCTTCAGGCGGCAGTGCAGGACCCACAAGCCCACTGGAGATGGGTATTGGCCAAGCAGGGCTCGTTCCACTAGGACCGAAGCTGCTGATGCTTGACCAGCTGTCTGAACGTGGGTGCACTGGTGCTCCAGTCTTTGCCACTGAGGGAACCGGAGGTGGGCTTGAGTGGTGGCAGGAAGGTTGCTGCTGACTCAGTCATGCCCCCAGAGCCCACCTGGGCCCTGGCTGGGAAGCCAGACTTCCAGGGATGGGAGGTAAGGGACACAGACTATCTGGACTTGGGAAAGGTTTTAAAGAAACACCTAGACTCTCGTGCTGGATGTGGCAGTTACTAATTTCTTCGGGGAGGAAGAGTCTGTTAGGAAGCATAATGCTCCTTTTACAGAATATTCGGACCTGCCAGGTGCAGACTTTCCCCATAGCCGTGGGAGCTGTTGGATCAATGGGGCCCCATCAGCCTGGTGAGGGAACTGCTGGGATCTCAAAAATGGATCATCCGGAATGCCCAGCACCGGTTTCTTTCTCAATTATTTACAAGGAACACAACGTGGTGCAATGGAACCCAATTCATAACGCCTTTTTAATGCCTTTATAACACAATATTCACAATATTCCCTTCTAATCTAGCAGATGACAAGTTGCCACCATTGAATTCCCATTAAAATGAATTATGGGTACAATATAATTTGCCCAATATCCTCTCCTCAGCCTAATATTGTGGGGGAATAAAATCACACCCTCAGCATATTCCTGATATGGGAGGTGACGGCAGCGCGAGTCTGTCTGTTCTGCTCCCGGCCGGGTAGACGGGTGGCAGGCCCTGGAGCTCAGTCAGTGGGGAGCTGTTGTGGCTCAGATCCTTCCTCCTCTCCGCCTTCTTCTTGTCGTGAGGATCCCACTCACTACAGCAGCATCGTAAGGAGGTGGCAAGCGCCCTGTCCTGTGTGGGGCCAGACGGCGTAAGCCTGGACCCTGAATCACCTCACTGTGCCATGGCGGTCGGGGGCTGGGTGTCACTGAGGGGTCCCCACCATAATGCACTGTTGGTGGCGCGAGTTGGTGGGCAAGTGTGCTCACTTTCCCTGCCATCCCCAAGAGCTGGGGCTGCGAGTAAAGCCTCAAATGTGCTGGGCTCACCAGCGGTTACCGGTCTCACCAGCAGGGAGGGTTCTCCAAGCCAGAGACGTGGGCCTCCCCAGCCCCCGACCGCCCAGGCAGCCCCCCTGCCCATTCTCAGGAGCTCCCCCTCACATTGCCATCAAGCCCCTGTCAGTGTGCATTTGACCTCACGCCCGGCCACCCTGACCAGCACCCCCATTTCTCTTCATACGGGAAATCACTCAGTGCCTCAGCTTTCCCTGAATTTACACAGATGTTTCCTCTCTCTTTGGACGGCATGGCATTTATTTATTTTTAATACTTTTCATTGTAAAATATATATGCTATACTACTTGCCATTTTTACCATAACAAGACCCGCGACAAACGGTAGCCTTTTCGTTCTTCTCTCGGTTCCCCTCGAGCAGTGCTGAGCTCACAGAGAAGACAGCGTCCGACGTGAGCGGCCAGCCCGAGATGCTACGGCATCTCCACTCCCCAGCCCAGGTGTCAATCCAGCAAGACGACGGAGCTGCCCCCTTGAGCTCGGGTATTGCCCCACGCTCACCAGGCCATGCCTGTGGGCAGTTGGGATGACCTAGAATGCCCTTCCAGAATGAAACCGGCCAAAGCATTCTGAAAGCAGCCACTAAAGTGGACACCAGCCATGGACTCTGTCGTGGACCAAAACAAGAAACCCCGAGAGAGAGGCTATGGCCTCAAGGCTCCACGGTCTCCCACGTCCTGCAGCTGAGCACAGTCCGTACCCCACACATGGCTTGGATGTTAAGGAAAGAGGGTCAGCTGACCAGGGAGAAAGGGAACAGAACTGCAGCCGGGCCCTCTAGGAGGAATGGGGCTGCACCCCGAAATCCTACACGCGCTTTGGTCCTAGCCTTCGTGATGGTTTCGAATCGCTGATGAACAAAACTGCTTCGGTGGGGGGCCTGCAGCTCTCTCTTTAGGAGGTGCTGTGAGTGTCGGGCACATTAATGGCAAGATGTTCAGCCAGTGGCTCATTCAACAGATTTCACTGAGTGAGCTCCATGCCCAGCTCTGGAGCTAGGCTGCCCAGGGACGAGTCCCAGGCTGCTGAGTGATCTCAGCCAAGTCCCCCGGCCTTTCTCGTCTCTAATGGTGGTAATAGTAGGTACCTCAGAGGGCTATGATGAAGATTTTAAAAGTTAATGTTGGGAAAGTGGTTAGAACGGTGCCTGGAACAAAATAATTCCTACACGAGCACCTTAAATAAAATAACCAAATAAATGCAACAGGCTGCCAAGAATTGCAGGCAAATGGGAATAAGTCCCAAGAAAATACTAATGTTGAAGAGGAAAGTACTAGTGCTGAATAAATACTAATGTTTGTGATCCTATGAACCCAAACACTTTGGGAGAGATGGGAAGGGGCGCAGGACCTAGGGCTAAGGCCTTGGTATGTAAAACCCGTACTGCGATCCAGGCCTCATTGTTGGGACACAGGTCCCATCTGCAAGCCCATGAAGGCTTCCTTCTGGCCCCCCACGCGGGTCCCATCTTCATCAGCCTCATCATGGGCATCCACAGAAATTACTCATTGTTTGAAGGCTGATCTGCCACGTAGGTAGAGATTATGTTAAAGGCATTCATCCTCTCGACTCCAGTAATAGGGGCTAAATAAATGAGTACAAATTTATAAACATAAATTCATTCATTCTGTCCTTACACACTTACTGAGAATCTCTATATGCTGGGATCACACGGAGGCTATTTCGATGGCGTTCACTGCCTAATAAAGATACAAATGAATAGATGGGTAAGTACCATATACTATAGGCATTACATAGGAACATAAACGAAAGTGTTATGGGAACAAGAGAAATAATAGCATTTTTTTTCCTCCACCACAGAGGTAGTAACATGTAGGCTGTCAGTTGTTGGATGAACAGGAGTTTTTTTCTGGGTGGGCAAGAGTGAGGGGCAAGTGCAAAGGCCCTGGGGCATGAGAATTCTACTTACATCTGGGGAATTGTGGCTAAAATGGGTGGTAGGGGTGAACTCTCAAGTGACCCATGGTTTGGGCACCCAGTGTGTTGGTGGATTTCCCTCAGCCAGAAACACAGTCCCACGAAAACACAGGAGTGTGGCGGTAGTAATCTATGATCTGGTGTTGGCATTTAGGGAAGCAAAAGATAGCAGAATCCCTGTACATAGCAGTGAGTGCTGAAATGAATCAGTAACAGGTAGACTGTACTCACAAAGGTCACTGCCGCTGTTTTTGGCAAACCAACGTGCCAGGCAGGGTCTGGGAGATGGATGAAGGCACCCACACTGTTACTAGGGAGCATTCCACACAACGGATACAGTTGTGTTTTGTTTATTTTTTTATACAATGAGGAAATGTATTAGCTCACATATCAAGAAGCCCAGAGGCAGGAAGGAATGCACATTAGGGCTCTGGTTCCATATTTCTGGAATTTTCTTGTTTTTTTTTTTCCCCCCATTCCTCATGTGTTGGCTTCATCCTCAGGTTGTAGCATGATGGTTCAAGGCAGCATGTCCAGACATGACAGTTTAGAGGAAGAAAGATGGCCTTTTTCTTATGACTCTTCCTCAGAGGGAAGAAAACCTTTCCCCAAAGTCCCAGACAACATTACCCTCCTGTTCCATGGCTATACTTAGGTCACATGACCCTTCTTAAACCAACAATGGCTAAGGGGATTGGGATCACCAACACCTGGCTTAGAACCATCATAATCCCAGTAGGGGCTAGGGTTCAATTTCCCTAAGGCACGAGAGGTGGTGGATACCTGACCAGAACTGAGATTCTGTTAGGAAGGAAGAGGGGAAGAAAATGCACATCAGGTAGACAGCCAGCAACACCCCAACTCAAAGGTTGTTTTGTCAGGCCTGGAGAGGTTCCCCAGCTTCTGTGCTCCCACAGCCAGAGCTACCTGACTCATCTGCAGTCTTGGCCACCTTCCTATTCCTATCCCCACACCCAACCCGCCAGCTTCAGGGCCGCTTCTAACCTGATGAAGGAATTCTTTTAGTATCAAGAATCTGAAATCATGTTCAGGGTCAGTCTAGTGCTGAGGTGGGTTTCTTTTAACCTGGTAAAAGGCTACCCTGTGCTCAGAAGGTTTCTCTGCTGCTAGAGGAGCTTCCCCAGGGTAACCTGAAGGCAGATGCTGTTCTAGAATCACAGAGAGGCTCACAGACGAGTCCGAGCTGGGGCCCAGGGCTGGCCAATGTACCGGGAGAGGTGGGTAAATCTACTCTTGATGAGGGAGAGAAGCCTTCAGTGTGGAAGTCCCTGGCCCACATTTTACAGCCAGCTGGAAGCAGACCAGCTTGGGATAGCCATCGATGAAGCCGGGCTCATGAGTCTGTCCTTCTGCCCCAGCTCCTCTCAGTCATTTAAATCCATGTTTTTAAAATAAAGAAGTCAACTCCGAAAGGATGAGGGATTGGGATCCTTCCAACTCTCCCCAGCTCCTCAACACCAGCCTCTTAGCCAAGGGGAGTCCTGTGGGCTTCGATTCCTCACCCTCCAGGTGCGAGGGACTCCCTCTAGCACCCCAGCTCTGTCTGAGAAGGGCAAGGAGGCTTGCTCGCTGACAACGCAAGGTGTGGCCTATGGGGAAGACTTTGTGGCCTCTAAGGACCATAGAGGGTAGGGGTACGGGTGGAGGTTAGCACGCTTAACCAAAGTGCCTTGGCCTCAGAAGCGGGTCTAACGAGGACCCCGTGTGGGGACTGTGGCAGCCGGCAGCCAGGGATGTAGTCTAGGGAGGGAGGTGCTGACCACTGGCATTCTGCTATCGGTGTGCACTCAGCTCCATCCCCGGCCCCGAGGACTCCCCTCATGGTGCCAGAGGGTCCAACAAGAGGCAGGAGAGAGGCGGCTGGAACAGCAGGGATCCCACCCTGTCAACAGGAAAGGTGTGCGCCAACAGCCTCCGAGTACACGCGAATGCTCTGCTGAACGCGCAGAGGAAAATGAGGTTTCTTGCCTACGGATTCTACAGAGACAAATTCACGATGCAAATGAACACGGCTACTGGAGCCTGTAGCTGGAGCAGCCCGGAGTCCCCCAGAGCCTTCACTGCAGGGCAGCCAATGGGACGCTGAAACTGATGGATAATCTGCCGCGTTACATCCGTTCAGCTCTGCAGGGACTTCACAGAGACCCTTCTCGGTGGCATTATGCCTTGGGAGGGCTCAGGCCAATTTGGCGGCCTGTGTCATGAAAGTGAGTAAAACAGGGACAGGGTCAGCCTGGGTTTGGAGGAAATTCTCCTCCCTGAAATTAAACGAAATCTGTAGATGCTGATGGTGAAAGAATTATACCGAGGGGTATTCAGCTCTCCTTTTTGTGTTTATTCCCCCGAGTTATTTTTAGCATTACAGATAGTTCCAGTTAGCAAATGGATTGGGTTCTGAAAGTTCATTTGTAATCTGGCTGTTTCGATTTTGGAACATACTTTCCCCATAAAAAACTATGTTATAAATGGTGATGAGACTTGCAGGCTAGTTCTCCAAAGCCTATTTAACCCATAATGTAGCTGAAATACTGTCCTTTCGCAATGAAAAAAATTGTTTAATTGCAACATGAGTAATTAAGTAAAACAGGGAAAACCATTAAAAGCGAATAAGAAATAGATTTATGTTCATCTTGAATGATGCTGTTTGCAGGAAACCTAATTTAATTTAAGAAGAGGCCTTTCCAAAGGCTTTTTGGGAAATTGCACGGGATTTAGCCTATTAGGGAGAAAGAGCCATTGGGCTGTCCAATTTTCGGCTACTGAATATCTGCACTACATAACAGGCTCCCTTTCCTGATTTCAGGCTCGTCAGAACGTCTTACCATGTGGATTCTCACAAGGAGAAATTCACTGGCCAAAATCAATGAAGGTGGTCTCCTTGGGGTGGATTTGTAAAATTCTGAGCCATAAATTAGCATCTGTCTATGAGAATGTCCTGGGAAGAGCAGTGTCCCAGTCCCACCGACTCTGGGGGCAGTGACAAGATCACGTGAGGGCCAAGTCCTTGCCAGTAGTGGGTTCTTAACGTAAATGCACCCTGCAGGGTTCCCTGGGGGCCCACTGCCCCTTCTTCTCTTTGGCAACATAATCCTTGCTTGGTACCTTCCTTCAGACCTCATCAGGCAGCTCTTGGTGTAGATCGGAGGTGTGTAACCCTGGTGCGTATGTGTCATGTGGGCCCCATATTGATTTCCCACACAAGGCCATGTAGAGGATGGTAGCAGATCGACCCTATCTTTTTTGCCAGAGGCAGGTCGTGACCCTTGGCTTTAAGCACATGTGCTGGAAAGCCTTGCGGTATGTTGCAAAAATGACCACAAATCTTCCCATCCCTGAATGCCTGCCCCTCTATAGTACCTCCTATCAAGAAGCAGGGTCTCTTTGCCTACTCCTTGAATCTGGCTTGGCCACGAGACTTCTTTGGCCAGTAGGATTTTAGCAAATGTGCCTCAAGCAGACGTTACAAAAGCCCTTGAGCCTCGCCCTCTTGCTGCTCTTGGAAGCCCGAGAGCACCGTGTAAACAAGCCTGAGCTAGCTGGATGGAGGATGGCAGGCCCCATGGAGGAGACAGATACACACTGGCTGGCAGTCTGTGAAGCACAGATGTGTGAGCGAGGCCATTCTAGATCAGCCGGCCTCAGCCAACCTGCAGCTGACCACAGACCAATGAGGGAGCCAGCCTGGACCAGAACTGACAGCCAACTCACAGAACTGTGAAGGTGTAAGCCTCTACATTTTGCGATGATTTTTCCATAGCAAAAGCTAACTTATCTACACACCTGGCTCTAGTCAACGAGATCTCCTGGCAGCTTTCTTCTGGAATCTAGCCTGTGGCTCACCCCTTACAAATGCGGACGAATACATAGTCTTCTCCCCTCTTTCTGCCCCCTCGGTCACAAATGTAAAGTTCAAGCCCCTCAGGTCTGCCCTCCCTACACCGTAGGTTTTGAAAAGGGTACTTTGGAAATCACGACATTTTTCAATGGTACACATTTCGTGACTGACAGATGGGTTTTAAGTCAATGAAGATAGAATCCAAACTGCGGCTGCAACTCAACGTTCAGGCAAAACCCATTAGCTCGGCACGAACATGCACAAAAGCTGTCTCACGGCGCATGATCAGGGCCAGATCATTTATCACAGGGGAAATCACACATTCTCATTCACGGAGCAAGAACAGTCTTCTGGATAAAATCACGCACAGTCTGGAAATTCACCACAAAAGGGACTTGAGTGATTCTCCCAACCGAGCCCACTCAGCAGCCTTTGATTTTCAGTGTGAATACAAGAGGAAAGGGAGGGGGGCGCCTGGGTGGCTCAGTCATTAAGCGTCTGCCTTCGGCTCGGGTCATGATCCCAGGGTCCTGGGATCGAGCCCCACATCGGGCTCCCTGCTCGGTGGGAAGCCTGCTTCTCCCTCTCCCACTCCCCCTGCTTGTGTTCCCTCTCTCGCTGTCTCTCTCTCTCTGTTGAATAAATAAAATCTTAAAAAAAAAAAAAAGAGGAAAGGGAGGTCTGCTTCTCCTTCTGTAACTGTGCAAGAGCATCCCTTATCCATTCACGGGTGCCGAGGAGCCACACAAGGGGAAGGGTCCGGCCAGGCGGGGCCTCGAGGTCATTCACACAATTCCCCATGGAAATCCCAGCTCATCTCCCCCCAAGGGGGCATCTCTCCAGAGAACCTAGAGTGTATGGGGAAAGACGCTGTGGCCGGTGCTGTCTCTCTAATGACAAATATCCACCCTGAAAGCCCCAAAGGCTCATAAATGTAAAAAAAAAATCAGGGTGTTTGGTGCTCCGAGGGCGGAGCCTACAGGTTTCATGGCCCCTTTCGGTTTTCCTCGGGCCCCCGACACTGGCTAAGTCTCTCTCTTCCAAGCCCAGATTAATTTTCGAGGGCTTAGTTCCGAGGAACGATGCATGAGTGCTCCTGACCACAAGGAAAAAAGCCCCCAACACATTTCACAGACATCAGCCAGGATTCTGCAAAGTCCATTCTTTCAAGAACAAAATTGCATTTTATGAAGCCGTCCCCTTTCTGTTTCATCTGTCAGGCAGGTTTGCCAAGAATAATTTAAATTTCATGCAGCGGCAACTGCGGAGCTTCATTTCTGCTCATCGGGGCCACCCTCCTGCCGGGGGCCTGACGGCCTGCAGCCCAGAGTGGCCATGGTGGGCCGGGCGCGGGGCTGTCCCAGCTCTCGGCATCCTCATGCCTCTCCAGTCGGGGGGGGCCCAACCTCCAGGGGGCCGGTTTCACCCCGTGGGTCTGGACACTTGGTCCGACCGGATCTCTGAGGCAGCTTTTAAAATTAACTTTTATTGAGTGCTTTATGGGTAGCAGTGCTGTTCTAAGCTTTCCCACACATCCGAATTTAACCAATCCCTACGACCTCTTCACGAGGGAAGATGCTATTCTTACTCCCATTTTAGAGACAATGAGACTCAGAGACACAGTCAGCTCCTAAGAGGCGGAGGTGGGATTCAAACCCGGCTCTGTCTGATGTGACATCCTGAAGCTCTCACTAGCTCTGCAGTGTAGAGTCGGCAGAACCTTTGGGCTACGTTTCCCCACCTCACCCAAGGGATAAATCTGCCCATTTTCTTGCAGCCTGGGCTTTGCTGTCAGGTAGGTGGTTGAAGGGCTGGAGAAGTTCTGGCCACAATGCTGCGCTAACGGTTACCATGGAGAGCACGCTGAGCCAGGCAGCCTGCAGCGAGCAAAGGAGCCAGCCCAGGCGGTC